>NC_045455.1:49975745-49992234 GCF_002776525.5 Piliocolobus tephrosceles | reverse complement strand
CTCCTGAATGACTACTGGGTACATAACGAAATGAAGGCAGAAATAAAGATGTTCTTTGAAACCAATGAGAACAAAGATACAACATACCAGAATCTCTGAGACACATTTAAAGCAGTGTGTAGAGGGAAATTTATAGCACTAAATGCCCACAAGAGAAAGCTGGAAAGATTTAAAATTGACACCCTAACAAAACAATTAAAACAACTAGAGAGGCAAGAGCAAACACATTCAAAAGCTAGCAGAAGGCACAAAATAACTAAGATCAGAGCAGAACTGAAGGAGATAGACACACAAAAAACCCTCCAAAAAAAATCAATGAATCCAGGAGCTGATTTTTTGAAAAGATCAACAAAATTGCTAGACCACTAGCAAGACTAATAAAGAAGAAAATAGAGAAGAATCAAATAGATGCAATAAAAAAAGATAAATGGGATATCACCACCGACCCCACAGAAATAAAAACTTCCATCAGAGAATACTATAAACACCTCTACGCAAACCAACTAGAAAATAGAAGAAATGGATAATTTCCTGGACACTTACACTCTCCGAGGACTAAACCAGGAAGAAGTTGAATCCATAAATAGAGAAATAGGAGGCTCTGAAATTGAGGCAATAATTAATAGCCTACCAACCAAAAAAAGTCCAGACCAGATGGATTCACAGCTGAATTCTACCAGAGGTACAAGGAGGAGCTGGTACCATTCCTTCTGAAAGTATTCCAATCAATAGAAAAAGAGGGAATCCTCCCTAACTCATTTTATGAGGCCAACATCATCCTGATACCAAAGCCTGGCAGAAACACAACAAAAAAAGAGAATTTTAGACCAATATCCCTGATGAACATCGATGCAAAAATCCTCAATAAAATACTGGCAAACAGGATTCAGCAGCACATCAAAAGGCTTATCCACCATGATCAAGTGGGCTTCATCCCTGGGATGCAAGACTGGTTCAACATTCGCAAATCAATAAAGGTAATCCATCATATAAACAGAACCAAAGACAAAACCCACATGATTATCTCAATAGATGCAGAAAAGGCCTTTGACAAAATTCAACAGCCCTTCATGCTAAAAACACTCAATAAATTCAGTATTGATGGAACGTATCTCAAAATAATAAGAGCTATTTATGACAAACCCACAGCCAATATCATACTGAATGGGCAAAAACTGGAAAAATTCCCTTTGAAAACTGGCACAAGACAGGGATGCCCACTCTCACCACTCCTATTCAACAAAGTGTTGGAAGTTCTGGCTAAGGAAATCAGGCAAGAGAAAGAAATCAAGGGTATGCAGTTAGGAAAAGAAGAAGTCAAATTGTCCCTGTTTACAGATGACATGATTGTATATTTAGAAAACCCCATTGTCTCAGCCCAAAATCTCCTTAAGCTGATAAGCAACTTCAGCAAAGTCTCAGGATACAAAATTAATGTGCAAAAATCACAAGCATTCTTATACACCAGTAACAGACAAACAGAGAGCCAAATCATGAATGAACTTTCATTCACAATTGCTTCAAAGAGAATAAAATACCTAGGAATCCAACTTAGAAGAGATGTAAAGGACCTCTTCAAGGAGAACTACAAACCACTGCTCAGTGAAATAAAAGAGGACACAAATAAATGGAAGAACATACCATGCTCATGGATAGGAAGAATCAATATCGTGAAAGTGGCCATACTACCAAAGGTTATTTATAGTTTCAATGCCATCGCCATTAAACTACCAATGAGTTTCTTCACAGAATTGGAAAAAAACGTCTTTAAGGTTCATATGGAACCAAAAAAGACCCTGCATTGCCAAGACAATCCTAAGTCAAAAGAACAAAGCTGGAGGCATCACGCTACCTGACTTCAAACTATACTACAAGGCTACAGTAACCAAAACAGCATGGTACAGGTACCAAAACAGAGATATAGACCAATGGAACAGAACAGAGTCCTCAGAAATAAGACCACACATCTACAGCCATCTGATCTTTGACAAACCTGAGAGAGACAAGAAATGGGGAAAGGATTCCCTATTTAATAAATGGTGCTGGGAAAATTGGCTAGCCATAAGTAGAAAGCTGAAACTGAATCCTTTCCTTACTCCTTATATGAAAATTAATTCAAGATGGATTAGAGACTTAAATGTTAGACCTAATACCATAAAAACCCTAGAAGAAAACCTAGCGAATACCATTCAGGACATAGGCATGGGCAAGGACTTCATGTCTAAAACACCAAAAGCAACAGCAGCAAAAGCCAAAATTGACAAATGGGATCTAATTAAACTAAAGAGCTTCTGCATAGCAAAAGAAACTACCATCAGAGTGAACAGGCAACCTACGAAATGGGAGAAAATTTTTGCAATCTACTCCTCTGACAAAGAGCTAATATCCAGAACCTACAAAGAACTGAAACAAATTTACAAGAAAAAAACAAACAACCCCATCAAAAAGTGGGCAAAGGATATGAACAGACATTTCTCAAAAGAAGACATTCATACAGCCAACAGACACATGAAAAAATGCTCATCATCACTGGCCGTCAGAGAAATGCAAATCAAAACCACAATGAGATACCATCTCACACCAGTTAGAATGGCAATCATTAAAAAGTCAGGAAACAACAGTTGCTGGAGAGGATGTGGAGAAATAGGAACACTTTTACACTGTTGGTGGGATTGTAAACTAGTTCAACCATTATGGAAAACAGTATGGCAATTCCTCAAGGATCTAGAACTAGATGTACCATATGACCCAGCCATCCCACTACTGGGTATATACCCAGAGGATTATAAATCATGCTCCTATAAAGACACATGCACACGTATGTTTATTGCGGCACTATTCACAATTGCAAAGACTTGGAATCAATCCAAATGTCCATCAGTGACAGACTGGATTAAGAAAATGTGGCACATATACACCATGGAATGCTATGCAGCCATAAAAAAGGATGAGTGTGCATCCTTTGTAGGGACATGGATGCAGCTGGAAACCATCATTCTTAGCAAACTATCACAAGAACAGAAAACCAAACACTGCATGTTCTCACTCATAGGTGGGAACTGAACAATGAGATCACTTGGACTCGGGAAGGGGAACATCACACACCAGGGCCTATCATGGGGAGGGAGAAGGGGGCCGGATTGCATTGGGGAGTTATACCTGATATAAATGATGAATTGATGGGTGCTGACGAGTTGATGAGTGCAGCACACCAACATGGCACAAGTATACATATGTAACAAACCTGCACGTTATGCACATGTACCCTAGAACTTAAAGTATAATAAAAAAAAAAAAAAAAAAAAAAAAGAAAGAAAATTCTTTTATTTAAGAATGTTCAATATTGGCGACCAACTCTCTTCTGGCTTGGAGAGTTTCTGCTGAGAGATCTGCTGTTAGTCTGATGGGCTTCCCTTTGTGGGTAACCCGACCTTTCTCTCTTGCTGCCCTTAACATTTTTTCCATCATTTCAACTTTGGTGAATCTGATAGTGATATGTCTTGGAGTTGCTCTTCTTGAGGAGTATCTTTGTGGTGTTCTTTGTATTTCCTGAATTTAAATGTTGGCCTGCCTTACTAGGTTGGGGAAGTTCTGGATGATATCCTGAAGAGTGTTTTCCAACTTGGTTCCATTTTTCCGCTCACTTTCAGGCACACCAATCAGACATAGATATTGTCTTTTCACGTAATCCCATATTTCTTGGGGGCTTTGTTCATTTCTTTTTCCTTTTTTTTCTCTAGACTTCTCTTCTCCCTTCATTTCATTCATTTGATCTTCAATCATTGATACTCTTTCTTCCAGTTGATCGAGTCATTACTGAAGTTTGTGCATTTGTCACATATTTCTTGTGTCATGGTTTTTATCTCTGTCAATTCAATTATGGCCTTCTCTGCAATGGTTATTCTAATTATCCATTCTTGCATTCTTTTTTCAAGATTTTTAGTTTCTTTGTGCTGGGTGCGTAGTTCCTCCTTTACTCTGCAAAATTTGATTGACTGAAGCCTTCTCCTTGCATCTCATCAAAGTCATTCTTCATTCAGCTTTGATCTGCTGCTGGTGATGAGCTGCATTCCTTTGGAGGGACAGATGCGCTCTGATTTTCTGAATTTCCAGTTTCTCTGCTCTGCTTTTTCTCCATCTTTGTGGTTTTATCTGACTTTGGTCTTTGATGCTGGTGACGTACTGATGGGGTTTTGGTGTGGGTGTCCTTTCTGTTGGTTAGTTTTCCTTCTAACAGTCAGGCCCCTCAGCTGTAGGACTGTTGGAGATTGCTTGAGGTCCACTCCAGACCCTGTTTGCCTGGGTATCAGCAGCAGAGGCTGCAGAAGACAGAATATTGCTGAACAGCGAGTGTTGCTGTCTGATTCTTGCTCTGGAAGCTTTGTCTCAGGGGTGTATCCCGCTGTGTGAGTTGTGAGGTGTCGGTTTGCACCTAGTGGGGGATGTCTCCCAGTTAGGCTACTCAGGGGTGAGGGACCCACTTGAGCAGGCAGTCTGCCCGTTCTCAGATCTCAACCTCCATGCTGGGAGATCCACTGCTCTCTTCAAAGCTGTCAGACAGGGGCATTAACATCTGCAGAGGTTTCTGCTGCTTTTTGTTAACTATGCCTTGTCCCCCGAGGTGGAGTCTACAGAGACAGGCAGCCCTCCTTGAGCTGTGGTGGGCTCCACCTAGTTCAAGCTTCCCAGAGGCTTTGTTAACATACTTAAGCCTCAGCAATGGCGCCCCTCCCCTAGCCTTGCTGCTGCCTTGCAGTTAGATCTCAGACTGCTGTGCTAGCAATGAGGGAGGCTCCATGGGCGTGGGACCCTCTGGGCCAGGTGTGTGATATAATCTCCTGTTGTGCCATTTGCTAAGGCCCTTGGTAAAGCGCAGTATTTGGGTTGGAGTTACCCGATTTTCCAGGTGTTATGTTTCTCAGTTTCCCTTGGCAAGGAAAAGGGATTCCCCTCCCCCTTGTGCTTCCCAGGTGAGGTGATGTCTCACCCTGCTTCAACTCTAGCTGGTCAGGCTGCACCAGCTGACCAGCAACGATTATCCAGCACTCCCCAGTGAGATGAACACGGTACCTCAGTTGAAAATGCAGAAATCACCCGTTTTTTGTGTCACTTGCACTGGGAGCTGGAGACTGGAACTGTTCCTATTCGGCCATCTTGCTCTCAACCATTTAATAACACTTAAGTGCTGATATGAAGTCAATAAATCCTAGTCAAAGATAAAGGGGAAAGGAAATAAAATGTAGATATTTTCTTAGTACAAGTGTATACATGCACAAACATGTTCTTAACAAAATAAGAGGGAAATACTGATGACAATTACAGTCTTCATTTCTGCAACTGGCCACATGGTTGTAGCTGGTATTGATGACTACTTTCTTCTCGTACCCATTTTGTATTTCCTTTGCCTTCAGCAAGCACCTCAGCAGATTGTTGTTTTCTACCTGGTGAAGTGACCCAAATCTTCATTCCTGAAGGGTCTGGGCCATTTGTAATCCTGCTTGGATAGGGGTTGTTGTAGTTTCCCTTTGATCTTAATCACAGGACACGGTAATACTAACAGACACCCTACTGGATCTCCTGTATTCCACCCTTACTCTTCCTTACCTCCATTGTGGAGTAGTAGACAGATTTCATCCTTGTTAGTCCCCAACACTGTAACTCCCTTCTTAGCCTGTTGATTTGAAGGTAGGAGGATCTCAAAGTGGCCAGGTGGCAATCTCAACTTCCAACTGAATGGAATCATTGGCATTCCTCCCTCTGGAACTAAGACCTCTAGGCCAGCAGAAACTAATGTCATGGAAACAGGAAGCAAAAATTTTGCTAGTCGATCACTAGGGATGATGGTGAGTGGTGCCACTTACACCCCTTGATTCCTGGACCTGTGAATCCTGGCTATGGGAGAATCAGTACCATATATTGGATGCTGATTCAGAGCATACACAGCCTTCTGGAGAACTTTGCCCCAGCACTGCAAAGTATTGTCATTTAGTTGGCATTGTAATTGTGACTTCAAAAGGCCATTTCACCATTTTATCAATCCAGCTGCTTCAGGACAATGAGTAACATGGTAAGACCAGTGAATTACATGAGCATGAGCCTACTGCCACATTTCTTTAGCCATAAAGTGACTGCCTTGGTCAGAGGCAATAATATGTGAAATACCATGACAGTGGATAAAGCATTCTGTGAATCCATGGCAGGAGCATTGCATACAGAATAGGAAAACCCATATCCGGAGCAACTGTCTGTTCCTGTGAGGACAAACTGCTGCCCTTTCCATGACAGAAGAAGTTGAATATAATCAACCTGCCACCAAGCAGCTGATTGATCACCCAAGGAATGGTGTCATACTGATGACTCAATGTTGGTCTCAGTTGCTGGAAAACTGGACACTCAGCAGTGCTGCAGCCAAGTCAGCCTTGGTAAGTGGAAGTCCATGTTGCTAAGACCATGTGTAACCTCCATCCCTGCCACCATGGCCACTTTGTTCACAGGCCCATTGGGTGATGATAGGCGTGGCTGGGGAAAGAGTCTGAGTGGTGCTCATAGAATAAGTCTTCCTATCCTGTGTTTATTAAAATCTTCCTCTGCTGAGGTCACCCATTGGTGAGCACTCACATGGGATACGAATATTTTCACAAATTTTGACCACTCAGAGAGGTCCGCCCACATACCTCTTCTCCAAATTTTGTCACCAATTTTCCAATCATGCTTATTCCAAGTCCCTGACCAACCAGTCAAACCATTGGCTATATTGATGTGCGATTATATGAATCAGCATATAATCGCACATCTGACCATTCCTTCTTTATTGCAAAGTACACAAACAGATGCACTGCTCAAAGTTGTGCCCACCGGGAAGATTTCTCTTTGCCATTGTCCTTCAGGAATATCCTAGAGAGGGGCTGTAGTGTACTTGAAAGTGCACTTTTGAGTGGTGCCTGCATATGATGCAGAACCATCTGTAAACCAGGCCCTAGTCTTCTCTCCTGTTGACTGATCATAGGAAACTCCCCATGAGGACATTGATGCAGGCTGGGGGAAAG
The DNA here is from genome assembly GCF_002776525.5 of Piliocolobus tephrosceles. Lineage (NCBI taxonomy): Eukaryota > Metazoa > Chordata > Mammalia > Primates > Cercopithecidae > Piliocolobus > Piliocolobus tephrosceles. The sequence goes on along the minus strand of NC_045455.1, from coordinate 49,985,188 downwards.
AAGACAGGGTGGCAGGAGTGGGGATCATGGGCATTTGAGCCACTTCCTCATGTAACTTACTGGTGCCTTCAGGACCTGCTCGAGCCTGATCACGTATATACCACTTCCATTTGATGATGGAATGCTGCTGTGCGCACCCAATGTTATGGCTGGATGGGTCACAAACCACCCAGTTCATGATAAGCAGTTCAAGTCACATGGTGACTTGATGACCCAGAGTCAAACGTTCAGTTTCTACCAAAGCCCAGTAACAGACCAAGAGTGGTCTCTAAAAATAGCAGTAGTTTCTACAGAAGATGGCAGGGCCTTGCTCCAAAATCCTAGAGGCCTCCACTGTGATTCACCTATGGGGGCCTGCCAAAGGCTCCAAACAGCATGGCTACCTGCCACTGACAACTCAAGGACCATTGGATCTGCTGGATCATATGGCCCAAGTAGTGGAGCAGCTTGCACAACACCCTGGACCTATTGCAGAGCCTTCTCCTGTTCTGTACCCTACTCAAAACTGGCAGCCTTTCAGGTCACTCAAATAAACAGGCCTGAATAACACACCCAGATGAGGAATGTGTTGCCTCCAGAATCCTAATAGGCCCACTAGGCATTGTGTCTCTTTCTTGGTTGTAGGAGGTGCTAAATGAAGCAACTTATTCTCCACCTTAGAAGAAATATCTCAACAGGCTCCACATCATTGGATTCCCTAGAAATGTTACTGAGGTAGAAATTCTCTGAATTTTAGTTGGATTTATTTTCCATTCCCATACATTGTTAATGGCATGGGTAATTCCCGTGCATTTCTTCAGATTTATTTCCCATTTCCCATACATTGGGAAGATGCAAATGTCTTACCAATAAGTTTAATGTGTTTGCTACTTCTAGTTCATTGGTTTCAGTTAGCATAATGTCATCAGTGTAATGGACCGGGGTGGTATCTTGTGGAAGAGAAAAGCAATCAAGGTCCCTGTAAACAAGATTATGACACAAAGTTGGAGAGTTGATATACCCCTGAGGTAGGACAATAAAGGTATATTGTTAGCCTTGCTTACTGAAGGCAAATTGCTTCTGTTGGGCATTATAGACAGAAATGGAGAAAAAGACATTTGCTAAGTCAGTGCCTCCATACCAGATACCAAGTGATGTGTTAATTTGTTCAAGCAATGAGACCATATCTGGTACAGCAGCTGCAATTTGAGTTACTGCTTCGTTAAGCTTATGGTTGCAATAATCCATTGTCATTCTCCAAGATCCATCTGTCTTCTGCACAGGCCAAATAGGAGTGTTGAATGGGGATGTGGTAGGAATCACCACCCCTGCAAATTTCAAGTCCTTGGTGGTAGCACTAATCTTTGCAATCCCTCCAGAGATGTGATATTGTTTTTGATTTACTATTTTTCTAAGTAGAGGCAGCTTGAATGGCTTCCATTTGGTTTTTCCCACCATAATATCCCTTACCCTACCAATCAGGGAGCCAATGTGGAGATTCTGCCAACTGCTAAGTATGTCTATGCTAATTATGCATTCTGGCACTAGGGAAATGATTACAGGATAAGTCCAGGGACCCACTGTACATTGGACCTGAGCTAAAACTCCATTAATTACTTGACCTCCATAAGCCCCTACTTTAACTAGAGGACCACAGTGACATTTTGGGTCCCCTGGAATGAATATCAGCTCAGAGCCAGTGTCAAGTAGTCCCCAAAAGTTCTGATCATTTACCTTTCCCCAATGCACAGTTACCCTGGTCAAAGGCTGGAAGCCTCCTTGGGAAGGATTGGAAAAGATAATGGAGCGGGGTCCTTCTATAAGGGATCCAGCCTCCCTTTCATTCAAAGGGTTTTGGGTGTGTAAACTGATTCATGTCTGGAAATTGAGGGCCTATGATTCTCAATTTTTTAGTTGAAATTAGCCTTTTTTCCACTTGACCTGGAAGTTCTCTGCTTATACAAATTAAGTAAGAATGCAGTGGGATTCCTATCAATTTCACTTCTAGGAACACTGTGATTAATTAGCCAATGCCAGAGCTCTACATGAGTCAGACTATTGTGATTGCTGCTTTGCCTCTGCTGTTCATCACAATAACTATGCCCACATTGCCTCTGATGATTGAGTGCCATCACTTGACCCCTGCCACCTAGGGATCCAATTATTCCCATTGCATTTAATTTTTCTAATTGAGTGACTGCAATTCCCACTGTAAGATCTGGCATACAGAGAGGAGCAATCACAGAGCTCTTCAAGGATGCAGGTACTCCCCTCACAAATCTATTTCACAAAGTATTGATAAAGGGTGTGTCTCCTGGACCATCTCAGCTGAGATGAGTAGATCTAAGGTCACTAATCCACTCTAGCGTTCCAATCTTCCTAAGCCTTTAGATCCCTTCCTCTACCTTAAACCAAGAGAGATCCGGCATTTCCAGCGCCCTTGCAGTGGGCCATTTTTCAATTGATATTTCAGCTAATCAAGCAAATAAACTATTAGAACCTTTTTTTTGTTTTGTTTTGTTTTGTTTTTGTGATGGAGTTTCACTCTTGTTGCCCAGGCTGGAGTGCAATGGGGTGATCTCAGCTCGCTGCAACCTCTGCCTCTCAGGTATTAGAACCTTTCTTAACTCCTTGAGCTGCAATATTAAATGCAGGATCTATGCTTTGTGGGCCCATATCAACAAATTTAGCCTGATTCAACTTTATGCTTCTTTCACGATTATTCCACATTCTTAATATTCAGTCCATGCCTGTTCTCCAGATTTCTGCTTATATAAATTAGAAAACTCAAGCAGTTCTTTTTGAGTATAGGACACCTCCTCATGGGTCACACTCTGAACCTCACCTCTAGAGTCCTGCCAGAACTTGAGTCTAGTTATAGGTCTAGGAGAAAACAGGGGTGTTGGGGGTGGGTCCTGAAGAGAATCAGCATTGTCTTACCTGGCCACTGCCTCAGGGGAGTCTATCACAGTTGACTCAAGCAGTGCATGGTTAACTGTCTCCTCAGACAAGGGTGGAAAGCCTGATGGTACATGGGTGGAGGAGGAAATGTTGCCACCACTGGGAGTGGGAAAGCTCTTTCCTCTGGCAGAAAAAGCTCATCAGAGTTTGCAAGCTCTGTGATTCTAGCTTCATCAGGATCCTCCCAAACATCCCCACTCCAAGTTGCAAGGTCTCATTCTTTTCCAGTCAATGCCCTCACTTTAGTGAGACAGCTGATGAGACTGAGCATGCACCTGTCATTGCAGGTCAGCCACTCTCTTGATGAGAAGTTGTATCTGATTTTCCACAATTTCAGCCCTTTGTCTACAGGAGAAAAGACTCTCACTCAGGGTAATCTTAGAAAACTTGAGGTTCAGTATGTGCTCCTGAAGCCAGGAGTTAGAATCCCTAAGTTCACCATTTTCTTTTGTCACTTTGTCCGGTGAACTTAGTAGCAACCAACCAACTTCATTTTATCCCTTGATTCTCTACATGTGGTCAAAGGTATTACGTATAGAGTCACTAAACTCTTTGCCTCTCATGAGTGGTGAATCAGGAGTTTCAAATGCATTTATTTTGCATAATTATCTAAACAGTTCACACCAAGAACTATTGGTGTTTTCTATACTATTAGAAGTAGAGTCTTTAGCATTTTTGGGTTTAATCATATTAAGCAGCCAATCCCAGAAGCTCTGATACCACCCAGAGAAATGCATCCTTAAAATTCTGTTCCTCTAGAACCACCCCTGTTACCAAAATCTATATTAGGGTTCTCTAGAGGGACAGAACTAATGGGATAGACATATATATGAAAGGGTGTTTATTAAGGTGTACTGACTCACACAATTACAAGGTGAGTCCCACAATAGAACGTCTGCAAGCTGAGGAGCAAGGAAGCCTGTCAAAGTTCCAAAACCTCAAAAGTAGGGAAGCTGACAATGCAGCCTTCAGTCTGTGGCCAAAGGCCCAAGAGCCCCTGGCAAACCACTGGTGTAAGTCCAAGAGCCCAAAAACTGAAGAAATTGGAGTCCAATATTTTAGGGCAGGAAGGATCCAGCACAGGAGAATGATGACGGCCAGAAGACTCATCAATTTCAGTCCTTCCACATTCTTCTGACTGCTTTTATTCTAGCTGCACTCTCAGCTGATTAGACGGTGCCCACTCAGATTGAGGGTGGGTCTGTCTCTCCCTGTCCATTGACTCAAATGTTAATCTCCTTTGGCAACACCCTCATAGACACACCCAGGAACAATACTTTGCAACCTTTAATCCACTCACGTTGACACTCGATATTAACCATCACAGATACCTAGTTAAGTTACTGGATCCTAGGCATATTTTGAAGGGAAAGTGTAACCACCCAATGGGTCCATCCTGTTCACTGCCTGCACAGAGCCGATTCAACAGGACAGGGGAATTGAAATAGAGAAAGAGCAATTCAGGGAGAGCCAGCTGTGTGGGAGACCAAACTTTTATATTTACTCAAATCAGTATCCTCAAGCTTTTTGGGAGCAGAGTTTTTAAGGACAACTTGGTGGTTGTGGGGGAGTCCAGTGAGCTGAGAGAGCTGATTGGTCAGAGATGAAATCATAGAGAATCCAAGCTGTCTTCTTGTACTGAGTCAGTTTTTGGGTGGGGAACACAAGAGCAGATGAGCCAGTTTATCAATCTGGGTGGTGCCAGCTGATCCTTCAAGTGTGGATGGATCAAAGTCTGCAAAATATCTCAATCACTGATCTAAGGAGCACTTTAGGGAGAGTTAGACTCTTGTAACCTCCAGCTTCATGACTCTTAATCCATAATTTCTAACTCTTGGCTAATGTTAGTACTACAAAGGCAGTCTAGTCCCCAGGCAAGAAAGAGGTCTGTTTTGGAAAAGGACTGTCATTGTCTTTGTTTTTAAACAATAAACTAAGTTTCTCCCAAAGTTAGTTCAGCCTACGTTCAGGAATGAACAAGGACAGCTGGGAGGTTAGAAGAAAGACGGAGTCAGTTAAGTTAAATCTCTTCCTCTATCTCAGTCATAATTTTGCAAAGGTAGTTTCAAAAGTAGATGAAAATTCCTGATGGATTTGCATTTGAGGGAAAGAGAAGCCAAGGTTGATGACTAGGTTTTAAGCCCAAGCAACTAAGTGAAGGTGGTACCTCTACTAAAATGGGGAAGAGGAGCCAGAAGAGCTTTTTAAGAAACAATCTTTTGGTCATATTAACATTGAGAACTCTATATAAATTGAATTATTACTTAAACTATGGTTATTCTGGGACTAGAGCTCAGGAGAGAAATTAGTGTTGAAATATAAAATCTTGGATTCAGAAACACACTGAGTATATCTAAAGCTAATCTGTAATCCCTAATATTATATGCTGGTGGTTGTATTCCTTATCTTAGCATTATTGATTTAATAATGCAATAAGATAGTTATCCATTTTCTTCCTCTGGATAAAGTGCACTGATTTCTTTTCCTTTTAAAAAATATTTGCTGTCTATAAAATAAAACCAGACCATTCTCTTCTTTTGAGCATGCTTGTTGGAAGGTCTTGAACCCCTTTTCATGCCTCTTCTCTCCAAAAACAGAAAACAGATTCACAGTAAAATATTGAGAAATAATCAAAACGTGTTTTAGAAATATAGACTTTTATTGTCACATAGCAGATACTCAGTAAACATTTTTTTGTGTTCAATTAAATTTATAAGCAAAAGCAAAATATTATTATGTTAAAAAAATCAGAAAGTTAAGTAAATCCATTTAAAACATATCCAAATCCACCCCCTAAATATACAAATATTTCATGTCTGTAATTCTTTCAAGTAATGAACATCAAAATCACTTGGAGTGGTGTTTCAAAAGTCCGTGTCCAAGTCTCAATTCCCAAAACTCTGATTCAGTGTATGTGTGTGAGACTCTGGCAAGTGGATTGGGAAAATACTGATACACACTAGATCCAAACAACTGATTTTAGCAAAAGGTGGATTGGCACTGCTACTTTAATTCCTCTTACTTTTATTTATTTCTTCTTCTAACCAAACTTTCATTTCAAGTTTCAGTCTACAGATAAATTACCTTATTTGTTAAGTTGCTTTGTCCCATACTGAGACAGTCTTTTTGAAGCAATTTTGAATAATGCTGATCATTTCATTATGCATGCATTGCATAGATGAATTTATATGGGGCCATTTTTCCTTGTATTTTAAATAAGCAGGCTTATCATTGCCCCTTGTGTACTATTGTTCAGCTGTTAATCAAGCTAAAGATATTTCAAGTTTTTCCAAATAATAATTTTTTCACTGCTTTTGATTCTGTCATTCACACAATTATAAAATTAATGTATTGGTCTTCATATTTTTAGAAATTTGCATTAAAAAGCCTCATCCATGTATATAATCTATATTGCTTAATTATGTTCTAAAATTCTGCTCCTCTGCTGTTTATAACTGGCCATTAACTTCATCTAAAAACTTCGTTGTCACTGAAAAATCATTGTTTTATTTCAGAATACACATAAATAGTCAAGTTATATATATTTTATATTTTCTGAACAGGAAGTCTTATCTTTCAAAGACAATAAAACATCTTTTTTTTTTTTTTTTTTTTTTTTTTTTTTAAGAGTCTCACTCTGTCACCCAGACTGGAGTGTGGTGGCACCATCTCAGCTCACTGCAACCTCTGCCTCCCAAGTTCAAGTGATTCTTCTGCTCAGCCTCCTGAGTAGCTGGTATTACAAGCACGTGCCACCACACCCGGCTAATTTTTGTATTTTTAGTAGAGATGAGATTTCACCATATTCGGCTAGGCTGGTCTTGAACTCCTGACCTCATGATCCACCCACCTCAGCCTCCCAAAGTCCTGGGATTACAGATGTGAGCCACTGCACCTGGCCAAAATCTACTTTTTTAGAATTTTGCTTTAATTAGAGAATCTTTTCTGTATTATACTAACAAGTTTTATATTTTATATTTCATTTCAAGAGCAAAATTACCATTGAATTTCCTACACTGATCATATCATAGGTGCTTCTTTGTGAAACAAATTCAGATTATGCAATGGAATATACAGTGAAAATAGTGAAATTAATTTCACTGTGGATTTATGGTGTCATTTTCTTGGCAATTGCAAAATTTCTTAGTGCCAAGTTTATAAACATGTTATTTTGGCCAAGCATTGAAACATAAATATATTGTTAATAAATGTCCATATTTATTAAACTTATTTTCCATATGCAAACATTTATTTCTATCATTCTGGAAAATTAAGATATAAACTATCAGGAAACATAGTGAAAAAAGTAATTGAAAAATAAATAGTTACCTATAAAATATGTTTATGTTGAAAATCAAAATCGCCTCTATTAGAGGAAAAGAAGTGGGGAAGAGCCCACTGGAGCCCCCTGGAATTCTAGTTTCTGCCCATTACAAAACATGTCAGATGGATACAACTTTAAAACCTAATCTTCCATTTAGGGCTGTCCTCAGACTAAGAAAACTTTTGTATCAGATTAGATATTTATTTTTTTAAATCTGGCTAGTTATAGTAATATATTAATCAGTCACGAGTCAAGGCTTTAATTGCATGCCAAATCAATGATGAATTTAAATCATTGCTTTAGCAGAAAAGTTTCTCAACTAATTATTCAAAAACAAAACAAAACAAACCTCAGTAATCTACATTGACATCTTATTGCTGGACTAGTCAGAGTTTTGTTTGTAAGCAATAAGAGTCAACTTTGGCTAACATACAAGAAGAGAAAATTAATAAAAATGTTGTCAAAAATGTAATATAATCATTGGGAAGCTGAAAAACCAAGCTGGGGTATAAAATTGGCCACAGGAATAGCCTCTGAGGTCTACAGGTACATCTCTCCATGCCCCCAAATCAACTCCACAGCAGGTGTTGTAAATTTACAGCCATTCTTCTGCAGTTGTGACTATGGCTTGAACATCATGTATAGTATCAAACTACAATTACATAGTAGAAATTTGTGGTGTAAGGGCTGTCAAAACGCTTTCCAAATATAAAAGATATTTAAATCTGAGTACAATGTAAATGTATTAGACAGGGTCTAGTCGAGAGAAAGAAGACACATCAATTTTCTAAACAAGTAGAATTTAATATAAAATTAACACTTGTAAAAAAGAGACAGATTACTTAAACTTGTTAAAGATAACTCCAAATGACACATAAATAGTAGGTAGATGTAGAAAAAGACTACTTTTAAGTCTGAGTACACAAAGAAGGAATAATCCTGAGAGCAAATCCACCCATGACGAAAGCTGAGATGACAGACCTTGATGTTGAGGGTGTAGCTACAGTCTCCTGGATGTTAGGGAGGTTAGCTGAGTTGCTGTAGTGCTGGCAGGATAAAGCCAGGGAGTAGAAATTGCCCACTGTGCTGCTGCTGAAGCTCAAAGAACAATGTGGAACTTTGGCTCTACTGAATACCAAGGGCAAGGAAACCACATGCCAAGGTGCTGGCAAAACTTGCTGGAGGATGGAAAACACTGGATCTCAACTACACTTCTCCCAGGGAAGCCAGGTGCTAGGATGCCAACAAAACATGCTAGGATCTTAGTGCGATGTCAGTGAAAATTGCTGGACGGTGAATACCACTGTTTCTTCTTAAACTACTAACACAGAAGCTGTTCATTAAGATGCTGGAGATACATTGGAGGGTGAGGGCCATTGAATCTCCTTCAGGTAAGGGTATACATTTAAGATTTGACTCTGTTTGTGAGTCTAGGGAAGCTCACACTGACTTGGGAGTTTGATATGTCTTTTATCTGAATCAAGATGAATGTTTTCATTCCAAGCAACAAGGTTCCATTTTTTTCCCCAATCAATGCAACATTTGCATGGGAAACATGGTGATATGGTGAGTTCAATGAGTTATTTAGCAACCTGCACATTTACTATGTTTGACTTCTTAACAATATCAATTTAGTGGCTAAAAACATAAGAGATTATTTGAAAGCTGTCATGGAAGCTCTCTGGTTTTCAGATCATGATTTGATCTGAGGGTTAACAGATCTGAACTTGTCATTTATTTTTTGTAAGTGTTCCAGTGCACTCAGCAGACTCCTCTGTTTATAAGAATTGTACCATGATTATTACAAGTATTATCACTACCATAATGGTCAAGTGCTACTGCCACTAAAGCTCCCAAGGCACATACTTCAGTTGGTGCTTCATCAAAATCAAACACGTGTGGTAGCTTGATTAATTGTTATACCACTGCATGCTTTGAATTATGAGTATCATGCTTCCCAATGATAATTATATCAGCAATGTGCTCAAGCCCATGGCTATGACCAAATAGATCCCCAAATCCATCTTTAAAGGTTTATCTGTTAGAGCCCCTTCTAGTACAAATTTTGCATCAGAATAGGTTCAGTTAAGATACAGAAGCCATATCAGGAATTGGTGTAGGGAAAACTTAATAAAAAAAAAAAAAAAAAAAAAAAAAAAAAAAAAAAAAAAAAAAAAAA
>NC_045455.1:49949573-49975735 GCF_002776525.5 Piliocolobus tephrosceles | reverse complement strand
AAAAAAAAAAAAAAAAAAAAAAAAAAAAAAAAAAAAAAAAAAAAAACCATACACACACAGAAATAACAAACATAGATATTTGATATACAGAGCAGCTACTATATCTATGGCCAAGGAAGAGTATCCAAGGAACAAAGAAACATCAAAGAACCACTCAATACCCCAACCTGGGCTAAAAGCCTGACTTTGTTGAAGAAGATGGGCATCTGTGGCCCACAGAATAACAAAATTTGCAGAGGTCCTGCAGTCCAAACCTGCTGAGCAGGGAATGCCAAACAAGATGCCAGCTATACAGGCCTGGCAAGCTGGAAACTGTCACAGGGTTGTCCAGCAAAATTTGAATGTCAGACAAACAATGAATAAAAGTATAGTATAAATATGTCCCAAATATTGCCAAAAAGTTTCTATGAAATTCAAATTGAATGTAGTGACTTGTATCTTTATTTGGTAAATACAGCAATTCTACTATGCAAAATTGCCCAGAAGGTATGTACCATTGGTTCCCCTACATACTACTAGCAAGGAAGCTGCTAGACTCTTTGTAATGCCATCTAATGATAAGCATTGTACCAGCTATCAAAGAAAAATACAATGGCTGGGGGTGAAGCACTTCCAATAAAAACATAAAAGGCCAGAAATGGTAGATTTGGAGCTGAGAAACAATAAATTAGTAACTGGCATGAAAGGTGTTCACTATAAATAGCTTAAAATATGACTTGATATGTCATTTGAAAACAATATAGAAGCAATATTTTAAAGCTTCTTAAATCACTAATTTTATATTTGTATATTTAATTTTAAATCGAGTGAGCACTTGTTTTCTCTTTAGGAATTCTTACACATTATAGTATTATACATTCATAATATTTGTCAAAAAATGTATTTCAAAGTGATACTTTGAAATGATGGCTACAATCATTAGTGGCAGTGAATGAATTAAAGCCCTATGTAGTGAGCCATTTCTACATAACTACATAATTCATTGCTGTAGTTATATTTAAAAACTATCAAATTTAGGGGTTGATAAGCTGGAGAAATGAGCTAAACATAGTGTTTCTCTGATTATATGAGTGTGTTTTTTTTTTTTCCTATGTGAGCGACATTTTGCAATGATGGAGTTTTAGTAAACTGCCATTAGATGCATTTTTCTGGAGTAGAAAAATAGCAACTGCTAATTTTGGTTGCATATGAAGGCCTACAATTATATTTCCTTCTACCCACAGAGCTATTTAAGATTTTTATGTTGTACAATGGTTTGTAGTAGCTTTTTAAATTTTTTTCAGGGATCTGAATGTCAAATCCATTGTGCAGTTCTGCTATGCAGAGATATGATCAAGTTGTTTTTGTTTTTTTCTCACATAAGGTAAAAGGGAAGCATTTGAGGATTTTATTTCAGTGAACTTTAAGAAATGAATACATTTGCACTTTATTTATGCAAATTTATAAATTTGGCATTTTGTAGACAAAACATCCTGAGTGTCCTTGCACATATGTGCTAAAAATAAGTTTTTCAAATAACCATAGCTGAGGATGGCCTTTACCAAAAGGAGAAGAAATAAGTGTTGACAAGCATGTGGAGAAAAGAGAACCGTTGTACACTGTTGGTGGGAATGTAAATTGGTGCAACCATTATGGAAAATAATATGGAGCGTTCTGAAAAATTAAAAATAGAACTATTATATGACCCAGCAACCCCTTTTCTGGTTATATGCCCAAAGGAAATAAAATCACCTCAAAGAGATATCTATACTCCCATGTTCACTGCAGCATTATTTATGATAACTAAGATACGAAAACAACCTAGGTGCCCATTACACATAAATAAATAAATTGTGGTACATATATTCAATGAAATATCATGCAGCCATAACAAAGGAGATCCTGTCATTTGCAACAACATGGATAAACCTGGAAGACATTATGGTAAGTGAAATAAGCCAACACAGAAAGGTAAATACTGCATTATATTACTTATGTGTGGAATCTTTTATAAAAGTTGAATACTTAGAAAAACTTTGGTTACTGGGCATGGGGTGAGACAGAAAATGGGCAGACATAAGTCACAGAGTACAAAGTTATAGTTATGTAAGATAAATAAGTCTATTTGTATTGTATTTTGTGTTGAAATGTTGCTGAGAAAGTAGATTTTAGGTGTTCTTAACACACAAAATGGGGAGGGTAGTAAATATGCAACATGAGGGTATGTTAATTTCCTTAACTATAGCAACCATTTCACTATGTATGCGTACATCAAAACATCATGTTATATACCTTTGTATGCCATAAAAATAGCCAAATATGTGGGAATGGAATTCTTGATGGGTAAAGCATAAAGACAAAACTGAAAACTAGAGTGGTAAGAGAAAACAGAGACTGCATTGATCTAATGGACAGTTTTGGATTGAGTGATACAGTAACAGTTACAAAAATTTTTGGTTACAAAAGCAATACAGAAGGTAAGTCTATGTCTTCATATAGTGAGCAGTTGGAACTCAGACTACTTTGCAGAGTTTGAACATTTAAAGAGTAACTTCATTGATTTGGACATTTAAAGGATACCACTATCATTGAATAAGTAGGTTAGAAAAAAAATCAATATTGTGACATCTGGTAAACAACAGATTTGTTTATCTTTGATTAACCTTGATGTGAACATAAAAATAATCTTTTCTGAAAATTAATAAATATGGAAATGGCCTTACATGAGTTTGAACGTGTAAGTCTTACATGATTCAAAAACACTCAAACCAGAAAACATAATATGCAAAGTTGTCTGGGGTGGGATTAGAAATTATACAAACAGTACTAAAGTGTTCTACAGGGTCAATATTCAATTCAAATTAGAGAAGATTCTAGTTTATTTAGACATAAATTTACACTGAATGTGCACTCATAACCTAAAATAACAAAACACTTGTGCAAACAATCTGGCATGAGCAAGATTTTACAAACACAAAAAATAAGAATTTTATGTAGTGAAATCATTAAAAAACAGATTTTAAAATGGTGAATAAGATGATTAAGACATAAAAACATTTTTTGAAATGAATAAGTGGGTCTGAAAGTATATAAAATTGAACTTCTGTAAATAAAATATATACTAAAAAGTTGGATTGATCAAATAGGAAATTAAATACAGATGAATAAAGAATTAATGAAGTAGAAGATATAGCTAGGAAATTATAGAAAATAAAATCATAGAGACCCATAGAGATCAAATGTATGACAGAAAAATTAAGAGACATGAGAAAAAAATAATAAAGTTCAATATACATCTAGTAGAAGTTCAAAAAAGAGAGACCACAATAAAATAGAGGAAAGGGGTAAAACTCTGAGTCTACAAGTTTGAGGATAAACATATATATGTTTAAGCCTACCTATACAAACTTTTTAATAAATGTCAGTGTATTAGAATCCATAAAATGGCTCTCCACACATAGCCAAGTATCATTCAGAACACGTTTCCTAATCACAATGTAAATATGCTATCATTTCATATTAAAAATAACTTTTATAAACCCTATACATGCTGAAGTTTTAAAATGAATATATAAATGTCTTTCAAGTAAAAGGCTATAAACAAATCATATGAATAAAAATTCAGAATTATTTGTACTCAAAATTCTACTTCTCAATATGTGCATAAGTACTATTTTGAGGAAAAAATTTAGTTCCATAAGCTTAAATTAAGTGAAAGATGATTGAAAGCTAATAAGGTTTAACTATAATATGAGAAGCTAAAAAGAAAATAGTGTTGAACTATCCCAAAAACGTATATGTAAGGAATTAATGAACATAAGATCAGAATAGAAAACAAAACTATAAAAATTGAGGGCCAATGAAGCAAAAAAAGTTTATTTTTTGGAAAGACTTAAAAGGTGCAGAGACAAGAAGATTGAAAGATTAAAAAACACAAAAATCAATGCTAATATTTAAATCTAAAAATGTACTTCTTTGTATTTTAACATCTCTGAAATCATAGTGCATTATAATCAGTAACACATCATACGTTAATTGGTAAACTTGTTCTTTTCTTTTGTTGTTACCTTAAAGCTACATAAATTTGTTGTGAATCTTATAAATTATTAAATAAAATTTCATTATAATAAACAATTTTGTGCAATTTTATGTCAATACATTTGGGAACCTAGAAAAGATTGACCTTTTCACAAAATTGTAACTTATTACAAAATAATAATTAAAAAAAAGACATATTAGATTAATGTCTTAACCTGTCTTCCCTTAGAACCAGACATAGGGCCTTGCATATGGTACTTGTGGAAATGGGATTCCATGGAAAAGTGAAGGACAGGTGGAATAAAATGGAAGAAGAGGGACAACAAATACAAGGCCTCACCAAACTGTCTTCAACTTTTTAGGTAAATATTGTTATATCTAAGAAGATATTTAAGAACTCTTCACTAGGAAAAAGGAAAGCATATATTCATCCACTCTTTTTTCTCATTGGTCAAGTAGCCCTAGCATCATTAATTTCTCTGCACTTCTAGGTTGTATGTGCAAGACTGAAGAGTGACTCTGAAGGTGGTCCCATGGTAGAAAATGTCAGGTGCATGAAATGGTGAGGTGATGGGTTTCCCAATTGTCCCTTCATAAAGCAAATCAACGTCTACATAGAATTGGTCACCATAACCTTGGCTAGAATAATAGTTCAAGATAATTTTAAAGTACTGTACAAGAGATAGCCAAATTAAGTGTGTGTGTGTGTTTGTGTGTGTGTGTACAATCAAAACATGTCTAGATAACCTGTGATAAGTAAAATTTTATATAATTTATTTCAATATGCAGAAAAACCCAACTTACAAAGATTAAAACATTCTGATTAAGAGTTTAAGAGTAACTTTACTATATTTAAATTAATTGAGCTTTTACACATAAGCAAAGACAGTAGAATTTAAAATACTTTGCCACCAACTTTCTTCTCTTTGTTCAATATTGCTTTGGCTGTCTGAAGTCTTTCACTTTTCCATACAAATTTAAGATTTTTTTATTTCTGTGAAGAATGCCATTGGTATTTTGATAGGGTTTGCATTTAACCTGTAGTTCACTACTGGCACATAGAAACACTATTGATTTTTGTATGCTGATTATGTAACTTTATTAAACTCATTTCTTTTTTCTAATAGTTTTTTTGGTAAAGTCTTTAGAGTTTTCTATATATATGATTATTTCATCTGCAAACAATTTGGCTTCCTCTTTTCCAACTTGAATACGCTTTGTTTTTTTTCCTCTTGCCTAATTGCTCTGGCTAGAGCTTCTAGTATGATGTTGAATAAAAGTGATATATTCAAGAGAGAAGATCCAAATAAACCCAATAAAAAATGACAAAGGAGACTTTCGCACCAACATTGCAGAAGTTCAAACAACCCCCAGAAACTATTATGAACACTTTTGTGTATACAAACTAGAAAACCTAGAAGAAATAGATAGATTACTGGAAATATAAAACCTCCCAATATTGAACCAGGTAGAAATTGAAATCTTGAACAGGTCAAGAATGAGTCATGAAATTGAATCAGTAATAAAAAACTTACCAACCAGAAAAAGCCCTGGAGGAGATGGATTCACAGCCAAATTGTACCAGACATATAAAGAAGAGTACCAATACTACTAAATTATTCTGAACACTTAGGGAGGGGAGACTCCTCCTTTACTCATTCCATGAGGCCAACATCATTTTGATACCAGAGGAACAATAAAATATGAAACAGAGAAACATAAAAAATGACAGAGAAATAATGAAAAATGAAAACTTCAGGCCAATGTCCCTGATGAACACAGACACAAAAATCCTCAACAAAATACTAACATTTAAATCCAGTAACACATTAAAAAGCTAATCTACCACAATCAAGTGGGTTTTATTACTGGGATTCAAGGTTGGTTCAACATATGCAAATATATAAATATGATTCATCACATGATCATAGTTAAAAACAAAAACCAAATGATCATCTTAATAGACATAACAAGCTTTCAATAAAATTCAACACCCCTTCATATACTATACCATCAACAAACTAGGCATCAGAGGGACATATCTCAAAATAACAAATGTGATCTGTGACAAAATCATAGCCAATATGCTGAATGGGCAAAAGTTGGAAGCATTTCTCTTGAGAAAAAAATCAGAACAAAGATGCTCATTCTTACCACTCCTATCCTACTCAACATAGTACAAAAGTAATCAGAGCAATTGGACAAGAAAAGGAAATAAAAGACATCCAAATAGGAAGAGAGGAAGTCAAAACTATCTCTGTTTGCAGATGACATAAATCTCTATCTAGAAAACCCCACAGTCTCTGCCAAAAGGCTTCTAGAACTAACAAACGACTTTAGAAAATTTCAAGATACAAATCAATGTATAAAAATCAGTTGCATTTCTATACAACAACAACATCCAAACTGACAGCCAGATCAAGAAGGCAATCACATTCACAATAGCCATGAGATGAACAAAATTCCCAGGGATACAGGTAACCAAGGAAGTGAAAGAAATATATAAGAGTTACAAAACACTGTAGAAAGAAATCAGAGATTACATAATCAAATGGAAAAACATTTCATGCTTATGAATAGGAACAATTAATATTGTTAAAATGGCTATCCAGCTCAAAGTAATTTACAGATTTAGGGCTATTCCTATCCAACTACCAAAATAATTCTTACAGAATTAGAAAAAATCTATTCCAAATGTATCTGGAACCAAAAGAGAGCCTGAACGGCCAAAGCAACCCTAAGTAAATAGAACAAAGCTGGAAGCAGCACACTACCTGACTTCAAACTATACTGTAGGGCTATAGTAACCAAAACGCACCATACTGGTTGAAAAACAGACACATAGACTCATGGAACAGAATAGAGAGCCCAGAAATAATGCCATGCACCTACAACCATCCGAACTTTGACAAAGTCAATAATAACAAACAGTTACTGTTAATGTACCTTTGGCCCTAAAACAGAAATTGAAAAAGAAAAAATTAAAAATAAAAGATAAAAACTAATTTAAATATATTATCAACATTTTACTCTGCATATAATCTCATATTCATGCACATATTCATGTATATCTGTGGACAGAGTTTTATGGATGGAAAAATGAGAAAGATATTGCTACATATCAAAACATATTTTACATTAGAAAAAGTGGTATAAATACTATTTAATAAAATGATGCTGGGTTAACTGGCTAATCATATGCAGATGATTGAAACTAGATATCTTCCTTTTACTATATACAAAAAGCAACTCAGGATGGATTACACACTTAAATGTAAGACCTAAAACCAGAAAACAAACAAACAAACAAACAAAAAGAACAGAAAACAAAAAACAAACAAACAAACTCAAGTGAAAAACCTAGGAAATACCATTGTACCATTGTGAACATAGGCCTTGGCAAAAATTTCCCTGCACGTTATGCACATGTACCCTAGAACTTAAAGTATAATAAAAAAAAAAAAAAAAAAAAAAAAAAAAAAAATTTCATGAAAGACTCCAAAAGAAATTGCAACAAAAACAAATATAGACAAGTAGGACCTAGTGAAACTAAAAAGCTTCTGCACAGCAAAAGAAACTACCAACAGAGTAAACTGAAAATCTATAGAATGGGAAAAAATGTTTGCAAACTATGTGGCTGACAAAGGACTAATATTCAGAATCTATAAGGAACCCACATCAACAAGCAAACAACAAACAACCTCATTAAAAAATGGTGAAGGGCATCAACAGGCACTTCTCAAAAGAAGAAACATACATGTAGCCAACAAGCATATGAAAAAAAGCTCAGCATCAAAAATCTTTAGAGAAATGTTAATCAAAACCACAATGAGATACTATCTCATCAGACAGAATGGCTATTACTAAAAAGTCAGATGTTGGAGAAGTTGCAGACAAAAGGCAATGCTCATACACTGCTGATGGGAATGTAAATTAGTTCAGCCACTACGGGACACAGTCTGGAGATTTCTCAAATAACTTAAAATAAAGCTGCCAATTGACTCAGCAATTCCACTACTGGATACATACCTGAAGGAATATAAATTGTTCTGCCAAAAATACATATGTCACATACATTTATCACAGCACTATTTGCAATAGCAAAGACATGGACTCAACCTAGATGCCCATCAATGGTGGACTGAATAAAGAAAATGTCATACATATATACAGCGGAATACTACACAGGCATAAAAAAAAAAAAATGAAATCATGACCTCTGGAGCAACGTGGATGGAGCTTGAGGGCATAATCCTAACTCAATTAACATAGGAAGAGAAAACCAAATACTTGATGCTCTTACTTGCAAATGGCAGTTGTCGAAAAACTACCTATCAGTACTATGCTCACTACCTGGATGAGGAAATCATTTGCACACTAAACTCTAGTGTCGTGTAATTTACTCATATAACAAACATGCAAATATACCCCCTGAACCTAAAATAAATAAAAGTTGGAAAAGAAAAAAATAAAAATAAAAGATAAAAACTAATTTACATATATTCCCAACATTTTACTGTACTCTCTATATAGCCTAATATTCATGCACATATTCAGTACATATTCATGTATATCTGCATATACAGTTTTATGGATGGAAAAATGAAAAAGATACTGCTAAATATATCAAAACATATTTTATATTAGTAAAACTACTTTTGGATAATACTATGCTAAGCATAATAATACATGCTATGTACTTTTTGTGGATCGCCTCATCTAATTCTGAATCCTATGGAGTAGAGATTATTATAGCACTTATTTTAATAGATGAGGAAACCAGGGATTAGCAAAGTTTAGGAATTTGTCAAAAATCACCACCTTGTGGGTGGCAGAGCTGTAATTCAAACGCGGGTTTCCAGACTCTTGAACTCTTCAGTCTTACACCATCCAGATCTCCTGACTTCCTTGCTGAATTGATTACTGTATATTATCAGTGATATTGCTTTCTATATTTGCCCAAATATACACAGAGAGACAAAGATGGCATCATTTTTGCTACTGATCTTTATTCAGGCTCCTGGATCTACTTCTTCCCTGGCCATAAAAATTGGGTTCACCAGGGAGGTATATGCATTCATAAGATGAAGTTTCTAAGAAATAAAATTCAAGTTATAAATTATTCTTAGTAAAAATCATGGAAAATACATACATTGAAATGAAGAATATAACATTATTTTATATTTCAACCTCCCATTTCTTTTATAGCCTTCATTTTTAATGTTTTAAATAATCCTTTGATTTCCAGTCTGGCCCACCTAGTAGGTTCTAACTTCCTGATTATAGACATTTTATGTCTCCTTTATTGTTGTCAGTGGTCTACAGTAGGCACTTAATAACAATTTCTTGCTTTAGAATCTGAGCTCAGGCAACTCTGTACAGTCTTTCAGAAAGAGAGAGAATGAATATCTGAAAATTAAATACAGAATTAAAGAAGGGCTATTTCCATGAGATCAAAGAGCAGTGCAAAGGAAGAATGAGTTGCTCCAACAGCTCCCCAAATCCCTCTGCTATCTTTTATACTGAGATATTCTAAATATATAATGTATATATTTATATATATGTATATATGTATATAAATGTATCTTCCTGATCTGGTTAGATTTTCTCTTCTCAGAAAGGCCCCCTTGATGTTCATATGACACTCTCTTTGTCGATGTCCTTGGTGAGGGTCGGGGGGAAACTGATATCTAAAAGACAGTGTACTGTCTGGGACTGGAATTGTTGATAGGATAATGTCAAGAATGCCAATTAAGTTTGGAGATCAGGTTCTGTGATATCTGTCTCTCTCTGTCTCTCTCTCTCTCTCCCCTTTTGGCCTACTGAGTATACCAAGGAACCTGAGTTGTGGGACATCCAACAGTAACCATCCACAGATGTGTGCCAGGTTGGAAAAAAAGTATATCTATACATATATACACATATATTTATGTAATTTTTTTCCTTTTGCACACATTTTCACTACTCAAACACCTGCATAGCTTTTGGATATTTTCCTTCCTTAACTACATTTCATTTCTAATACCGGCTATGCATTTAGTAGGACATTGAACAGAAAAGTAAGTGAAACATTGCAAACTTGAATACCCTTGAAGAAATCTCAAAGACATTTAACATTGTTAACATAAATGAGATGCTGTGTTTGTATATAAAGCATAATGTTAAGCATCTCCAGCACATGGCACAGCTCAGGTTTTCTGAAGAAAGATCTGTCTGCCGAAAGGTAACTGGATATTTGTAAAGTTTTACTTTGCTGTTGTCCAGAGAAGTAAAAGAAAAAGGGAGCAAACCATTTATCAAGAACCCCTTATATGCCACACATTTTGCTTGCCACTTTAGGAGTTTTATTTAAGTGAACATTAACAGTAATCTTAAAAGATTAAATTTAAAAACTGTCCCTAAAAGGGAGGGTGAAACATGTTTCTTGTCAAAAAGTTAATAAGAAGCCAAGCCAGGGTGTAAATTCAGGCCTTTTTCTGATTCCAACATCTGGATGTTTTTCATTTCATCATGATTCTTTCCAAAATTTTTCTACCAAAGTATTTATTCTAAAACTATGTATTTACCCAGTCATACTCTAAAGAGAGATTTATAAGCTCTTTCTGAAACAAGTTGACCTTTTTTTTGAGAAGCCACAAAATGTGTGTGTTGTAGTGGAGGGATGAGAATCCGACTTCAAATTATTCATACCTTTCTATGCCAAGAAATAAAGGGGATATTAATTCTATCACAACAACTCTGTCAAATTAATCCTTACAGATGTTAAATAACTCAAACTGAATAAATCTCATTCACTGTTGATTCTGTCACAAAATAGATAGAAGTACTAAAAGTGAAATGATTATGGGAAACCTGAGCATCACTTTAAAATTAATAGGCTTACAACTATAAAACCATTTTCAGCCAAATACAGATTATATATAACTCTAACATTGTCCCCTAACAAATGAGAAAATAAAAAAGTTCTGTAACAAGATGGGAAAGTATGATTACCTAAGACCAATTGTGAAAAATATGCCAGAAAAAGAACACAATAAATCAGTTTGTCAATAAAGAAAGGTAATGGAAATTAATAAAATTGCCTACGTATCATTTAAATATTATTGATGCACTCTCAAGGTCAACACATTGGCTGTTCCAGACCTTTATTGAACTCCTCCACTCCCCCATATTCCTCTTTCTCCTTTGCTTAGAGGAGATCTTTCTCAAGTGCCTAAAACTTCATGTAATAAGTAGAGTCAGTGTGATGGAGAACTCACTCAATTTCCTATATTATTACTTGCTTACACATACAGCCACACACACACACACACACACACACACACACACACACACAGACATTCTTATATCCTATATCAGAAAAACTTCTTTCATATAATGCTAATTAGCTAAATACATCCAAATGTGCCATTCTCAAGACACTTAACCCAAAAACTAATCCCCTGCCTTTATTTTGACTTTTTATTCCTCATAAAAACAGGTTGTAGAATAGCTTCTGAAGTCAAATTAAAAAATAACAGCCCATAACAATTAAAACAAACTATTCCCCTTGATTTGAATTATTGTTTTCCTTCCATCTCAGTCCTGAAAGCGAAGCAAGATGTCTGTATCTGTTGTCTACTTTTTTTTTTTTTTACTTTTCCCTTCTCTCTTCTTTTCTCATTTGTCATTCAGCCACCCTGCATTAAGTTTATATCATCATCTCTATTAGATGTTGAGGATGCAGAGACAAATAGATAAAGGCTCCTACTGTCAAAGGGCTGACTCACTTAAAATGTAATAGAAAGAGAGCAATAAGTGTAGAATAATGGGTACAATTAAATATTATAATGCAATGGGAGAAAATGAGAGTGTACTATTCTATGTCAGTGGACCAGAAAAAATTAAAAGATAGGAAATGGGCCTTGAAAAACATGAGTCTCTTGAAGGGAATCAGAACATACAATAGAAGGGAAATCAAGGTAGAAAGAGAAGCAAAACCAAAGTCAATGATTTGAAAGAGCTTTGGATGTTTGAAAGCCTGCAAGCCATTATACACGGCATTAAGATGGGATGTAAGGGTTAGAGATGGGGGGACATCAAAGAGATAAAGCTAAAGGGGCAAGCATGGATTATATATTAAAGCATCTTCTGTGTTGTGTTGAGTTTAGAATATATCATAAAGAAAATAAGAAATGACTTAGTAATGAAAATCCTGGGTAAATGTTTCAATAGGTATTGCTATATAACAAACCACTCCAACACTTAGTGACTTAAGAAATACTTATCACTTCTCAGGTTTTCTATGCCAGTTGGACTGTTCTGACCTGGTCTGATTCAGCTGATCTCTCTATGGTCAGCTAGTGGTTCAGCTGAGATTAGATGGCCCCACACATATGTCTGATGGTAGGCTTGATGGCAGCTCGGGTAATAGGATGACTTGGCCATGTATTTCTTACCATCCAAGAGACTATCTCAAGCTTTTTTACATGATAAGAATCTCAGAATAGCAAAAGCAGACAAGCCCCAATGAAAAAGTATTTCTTAAATCTCTGCTTATATTACATTGATATTGCTCCGTTGACCAAAGCAATTCACATAAAGAAGGACAGAATCTATGTAGGAAGAAATTAGCTAAGAGCATGGATACAAGCGTAGACATAATTGTAGCCATTTGTTATGAACAAACACCAGAGCAAGGAACCAGAACTTTATAGCATAGAGTATCATGTGTTATTAACAAATTATTTGTAACTAACTGATTGACCAGAATCACGTCTTGTACTATCTTTTGTCCCCCGAAGTTATCTATGCGATCTGCCCTTAACGACTGTGGGTCTTAAAGCCAGAGTAGAAATAAAGATTTATATAACATATGTCTGAATATTTAAAACTTACCAGTTAAGCTAACAAAATGTTAAATACACCACAGACTAGTCTTCTACTTTGACAAATGTAAATTCATAATTACCTGAAAGGCTAACTTCAAATTTCTTGGACCCCCTGTAGTTTCTTGCTGGAATGTGGACGCCAAGGAGGGCTGGTACACATCATCCACCACTATGCTTTTCCCTCCAGCTCCAGCGCTGTGAGAAACTTCATACTCATGCATTCGTTAAGCACAGTCCAACACGTCCAACTTTCTTATTCATCTCCAAAAGGCAAAAACTCACATGCTGGGCCTTGGATGGTGCATAAGTATGATGTGCTTTTCCTCTATTGGATCGGGATGGAGCAGAGAACTTTGCAAGTCCTGGAAATGGATATAGAGTCATTTGGACAGGGAATTTGGAACCTAGAAAATAACCTAGAAATTGGAGTGTGGCCTCTGACCATGTGGATTTTCTGCCCCTTGAACAGGGGTGCCACTGGAGAGCACAGGAATAAGATAGAGAACCTCTTGTCATAATTCAGTGGTGGTTATTTCAGGTGAGAACATAGGAATAAAGACAGGTTTGTTTTCTTTACTTTGATATCTACTTCCATAAAGAGGAACATGGACACAGGGAGGGGAACATCACACATCAGGGCCTGTTGGGGGTTGAGGGACAATGGGAGGGATAGCATTTGGAGAAATACCTAATGCATGTGGGACTTAAAACCTAGATGACGGGTTGATGGGTGCAGCAAACCACCATGGCACATGTAACATACCTATGTAACAAACCTGCATGTTCTGCACATGTACCCCAGAACTTAAAGTATAATTAAAAATATATATATATATATTTATATAGTTAAAATATATATATTTATATAGTTGAAATATATATATTCATTTTAATATATATACATATGTAAGTTTTTCATATATATATATTTCACATATATATGAAAAAAAGAAAAAAAAAGAGCTAAATAAGAACTGAAAATCAGAAAACCTGGGTAAAGGGCTCACTGATGAACTTCTATGTAAACAATTGAATTAAAAAGAATACAAATAAAAATTCAAAAACACAGAAAAAGGAAGCAATTTCAATGGTCATGATACCACAGGCAGAACACGAAACGATTACTATCACCTTCTTTTCTTTACATGTTAACCACTGCAAAATCTTGCTTTGATACCAGATCCTCTACCTAAATTTCTCTGGTATCAAAACCAATAGATATCTCTCAGGACTGACAATATTTGTGGTCTAATACCAATTAGTCTTTTCTATCTTCTTGCAACAGTGAGCATATGACCCAGGCCAGCCAGTAGAAATATGTCATCCTTTTGAAGTGGTCATGTGATCTAAGTAGGACCAAACAGAGTATTTTTCCAAAATGTATATGAATGCTGGAGGAAAGAGAGAAATACATCCTTCCCCTGTTCTTCCCAGGAATAATAGATCAGTCTAGATCTTCTCAGAAAAAACAAGAAGAGAGATAGGGAGACAGGGAGAGAAATATGAATTTGTTATGAATGAACCAGTCAGACATTATGCCAGATTTCTCATTAATATGAAAAATAAATTACTAATGCAGATATTTATTGCTTTAAACAGTTTGAATTAGGTCTGTATCTCTAACTAATGTGTTCCAATACAACTGCTCTGTGGTATGCAGCACTCTTGAATATTTTATTTATTTGTTAAATCTTTCTTTCCTAAGCTTCCAAGATTCCTGTTCTCTCTCTTGTTTTAGTTAACAGTACAGGTACTGTAGTAGTCCATTTTCATGCTGCTGATAAAGACACATCTGAGACTGGGTAATTTACAAAATAAAGAGGTTTAATTGAACTTAACAGTTCCATGTGACTGGGGAAGCCTCTTAATCATGGCAGGAGGGAAGGAGAAGCAAGTCATGTCTTGCATGGATGGCAGCAGGCAAAGAGAGAGAGCTTGTGCAGGGAGACTCTCATTTTTCAAAGCCATCAGATCTCATGAGACTTATTCACCATCATGAGACCAGCATGGGAAAGACTTGCCACAATGATTCAATCACCTCCCACCCACAACACATGGGAATTGAAGATGAGAGTTCGATGGGGACACAGCCAAACCATACCAGGTAATGATGTTTTCTTCTAGCTGTCCCTTGAGTGTGAATATTTCTCAGCCCGTAGTTGTTTCATTCAATAGACTCTTGATAAAAAACACCAGCATCTATTATTTTTACACTCCCAATCCTATCACTAATGTTTAAGCAAGGTCCCTAAATATAGAAAACTGATAAAAATTCATTGCATTTTCCTGTAATTTAGCTCAGGAATTGCTTTCAGTATCTACTTCCTCAAATTCCCATTCTTTGTCATGTACTACTGTTTTTAACCATTTGAATCTAGCTTCACCTACTCTCTTATTTATTTATTTTAGTTTCTCTTCTTACTCTTTTTTTGTAACTATAATTCCTATTAATTCTGGAGGAGACAACCTGATTTTGGAACCTTTCCCCAGCTCATTTTTTTTCCCCATAAAAGAAAGGATATATTTCTTTCTTTCCTCCAGATGATATATCAAACCTTATTCATAGGGGAACAAGAAGATTTGTCATTTAATCAGTGGTCCTCAAAATTTAGCAGGTATGAGAATCACCTGAAGAACTTGTTAAGACACAGAACACCTGGCTTGCTCTTAAAGTTTGTGATTCGTTAGATCTGGGGTGAAACATGAGAATTTAAATTTCCAATAAATTCATAGGTAATGCTGTTGTTCTTGGTCTGGGTAATAGAAGTAGTTCTGGTCTATTCTACATTGTGTTTGTTATTGCAAACCTTTATATCATGTGCTCTTTCAAAGTGTGGATAAAAGCTGTGCCTTTATTCTAACTAATAGAATATGGCAAAGGTGATGGGATATTACCCTATCACCGTTTTATGACACATAGGACTCTGTTTCAGCAGAAAGGAGACAGGGAGATTATCCTGTTGTCTTTGAAGAAACAAGCAGCCATGTTACAAACTACCTATGCAGAAGGCCACATGGCAGAGTTGTGAGGGTAGCCTGTAAAATTTGAAGTTAGCCTCCAGGCAATGGCTAGTAAAAAGCTGGGACCTTCAGTTACAGAAGGACATGGAAATGCATTGTATAAAAAAACTGAGTAAACCTGAAGGAATCTGAATGCAGTGGATTTTTCCTTAGTTAAGCATCCAGATGCAAACACACTCTTGTGTGTTTTCACCTTCTTTGCAGCCATGGGAGACCCTGAGCAGAGGACTTGGTCATAAGCCAAGTGTGGACTCTGACCCATGACAACTATGGAATAATAAATGTATGCGGTTTGAAACTGCTAAGTTTGTATTGCAGACAACATCTTCTAAAAATATTATACCCAGAACCAACCTCTCCAGACTTCCATCGCCTATAGGATAACATTTAAATACCTTATTAGGGTGCATAAGATTCTTTATCAAAGGGGCCTCACTTCTGTCTGTAGCCTCAGTGTCCAAGGAGTTGCCCCTTCTTCTTCCTATTTCAACTTTTATCTTCAAATTTGGAACCTGCTCTAATCGATAAAGATCAGAAGCTTTCAATACTTTTTCACTGAGAATGCTTCATTCTTTACTGACACTTAATCCCTTCAAAATTTATTTCCAGTGTTGTCATCTTCTGGGAAATCTACCCAGACACTACCCATCAACTTGACTCCTGGGCCTGAATTAATTATCCTTAGCCTTTGACTCTAAGCACATATTTACCTCTAATTTTGCAGTTAAAATATTGTCTTGCAAAGTTAGTTTGCTTTTCTGTCTTCCTTTGCTGATCTCAGGAACTTGAGAGTAAGTGGTTTTCCTTAGTACCTTAGATGCCTATCTACAAAGATGGTACATATTTAATGGTTCAACCATGAGTAATGATTTATAGAAATCCATATATATTTTTCAGAAGGACATTACTTATTAAAACACTACTGATACAAAAAATAGTAGTCTTGGTAGAGAAAAATATATACAACATAGACTAAATAGTATCTGAAATCATAAAGTCGTGGCCATCCACTAACAGGGATGGGAAATAAAGAACAATAAGAGGTCTTTGTCTAGTCATGTCAGGTAGATCAAACACTGAGTTACATGTGTATTTTCCAGCCACTCTATGAAGCCACTTCATAATATGCTGTTTTGTACTGAGCTAATACCACAAATTTCAGTTTTATATAGTTCTACATGGATATGCCCTTCGAATGAATCAACTATTGTCATCACTTTCGATGGAAGATATTTATTTAATTTAATTACTAAGTAAATAATCACAAATTTTAAAATAACCCAATTTTAAATGCACTATATAGTGAACACATTATTGAGGTTTTAAAAACCACTCATCTATTACATTTTCTATTTCCCTAAAAAGAAATCTCATCCTTTTAGAGTTTTTCCTCTGTTTTCTGGGAAATCAGATTTAACCAATGTAATAGCATTCAGATTTATATTTAGAGACCTCACATGAGGAAAAGTTTTCATTACTAGTTTGATTCCTCTGCGTCCATGAGATGTATATTATCCTTAAACATATTATTCAATATAGTAATCACATTGAATTCTTCTTTTGTCATTGATTATGTCACAGAGCAAAAAGCTAACATCATGTTATGGTCCTAATAAAGTTAATTTGTAATGTACAGACAATTACACAGAAACCATAAGGAAAAGGCACCATTACATAAAGATAGGTGATATGACAATATAATTATAATTTAAATGAGATCCATTAGCCTTAATAAATCAAACCTATACACACTTGGAAGGAGAAAACCACAGACTTTTTCAATATAGCTATTTACAGATATCCCAAATATTCTTTCTTATAAAAATAATTTAAATTGCAAAACATAAAAGGGAAAGAGATCACACAATGTGACTTATGTTGATCTGTTGACACTACTTGTTACATGCTGAGTTATGTCCTCAAAAATGTTTATGCTAAAGTTCTAACCCCCAGTGTCTCAGAATGTGAATATATCTCTAGGTAGGACCTTTAAAGAGGCAATGAAGTTAAGGTAAGGCTTTAGGATGATGTCCCTATACGAAGATTAGGATATAAAGAGAGACGCTAGGAGTGGACACACTCAGGGAAAAGGTCGTGTGAAGACACAGTGAAAGAGTGATCATCTGCAAGCCAAGGAGACAGTCTCAGAAGAATCCAAACTTGTCTGTACCTTGATCTTGGATTTCCAGCCTCCAGAAGTCTGAGAAAATAAATGTCTATAAAATTGGCCAGTCTGTGGTATTTTGTTGTGGCAGCCATAGCAAAGTAGTAAACTGCCCCATTTTCCCTCAGTACTAATAAGGTCATGATGGCAACAATGACAAAATAGAAACATATTTCTCGCGGTCGGGTGTGGTGGCTCAAGCCTGTAATCCCAGCACTTTGGGAGGCCGAGACGGGCGGATCACGAGGTCAGGAGATCGAGACCATCCTGGCTAACACGGTGAAACCCCGTCTCTACTAAAAATACAAAAA
This sequence comes from Piliocolobus tephrosceles, assembly GCF_002776525.5. Lineage (NCBI taxonomy): Eukaryota > Metazoa > Chordata > Mammalia > Primates > Cercopithecidae > Piliocolobus > Piliocolobus tephrosceles. The sequence goes on along the minus strand of NC_045455.1, from coordinate 49,957,352 downwards.
AAAAACTAGCCGGGCGAGGTGGCGGGCGCCTGTAGTCCCAGCTACTCAGGAGGCTGACGCAGGAGAATGACGTAAACCCGGGAGGCGGAGCTTGCAGTGAGCTGAGATCTGGCCACTGCACTCCAGCCCCAGCGACAGAGCAAGACTCCGTCTCAAAAAAAAAAAAAAAAAGAAACATATTTCTCTAAGAGTGAAATAAAAAATATTTTTTAATGCTATAAATATTTCTGAGAAGCCATTTTATAAATAATACATAAACTTAGGTTTATTCTTCTTAATACTATTGTTGTGTTTTCTCTCTTCTAAAGTAACAATACAACAATCAGGAAAGATGATGCTTTTATTCTAAAACCTATGCCAGAATATTGCAATATGAATAGCCTGTATAAGGTGCAAGAGTTTTTGCTTTTTTAAAAATTGCTTTGTTAACTATTCCTGTAATGACAACTTGACATTTGGTCTTTACAATTAAAATGATAAGTATCAAGTTAAGAAAATTTGAAATACCTCCTGTTTTATAAACAGGTATAAAAATTAATAGCTGAAAAAATTGTTAATCTTGGCAACCTGTATTATATCTGGCATGATTTAATTAATACAAAATAAAAAATACACATTTCTAAGTATTGCTACTGAATAGGTTTTCCTAGGCTGATGATTGAACTCATAAAATATGTAATTATTATTTAGATAAAGAAAATGAATATATTGTTACCTATTAATACATTATGACCCTAAAGCCCTTTGTTTAACTCTATTCCTTTATGAATAAAAAACCTCACAGTTCCTTTTACTATATTCTTAATATAAAGGAGCAGTATTTTATCATCATTATTATATAAGAAGACACTTGTTCTATACAAAATTGAATTCCACTAGTCACAGATCATTTTTAAGGTAGTTAAGCTACTACGGTAGCAGATATTATACCTCGAAGTCATTGAACACATACCAGCTGACAAGCTAACAGAAAATTGAAAGACAATTTTCAATACTATGCTTCAACTAAATGCCAATTTAGAAACTAAATATAACTCCTGGATTCTGTTTGCACTTTGAAAATTACATTGCAAAGTTTAATAGTAGAATGAAATTTTTATAAGTTCTATAGTCTCAAGTCTCGAGGCTTAGGCAAAGTGTGTTCCAGAAGAATAGGCGCTATTACTTAAAATGCAAAAAAAAAAAATTCTAAAACTATACATACCTGTAAAACTTCTTAGGTAAAGAAGAACAACAACAACAAAACTGTATTTGAAATGTTGAATTTCTTTATCAGGATAACTGGGAAAATATGGGATTATAAAACTACAGTATCTACTGCTAGGAAAGAATGACCAGTGCTTACCACACAGAATCTTAGTTGATTCATTCAGTGAACATTTATGGTAAATTATGAGTGAGATACTAGGCTATCTGCCAGAGAATGCCAGGACACAGCCATTGGGCTCAAAGCACTCACAAACTGTCAGGGAGACAGACAGAAAAAAGCAATGACAACCTAGTGTTGTAAGAAATAAGCAAGGGGTGCTTTGGAAGACCAGAGGAAAGGAATTAACACGGACAAGGTATGTGGGGGAGAGCGATTCCTTGTAGAAAGGGACATACATGATGAACTTTATAGAATGAGTAGGAAGTTGGCTAGAGGGGAAATTAAATGCAAAGCACAGAAGCTTAAATGTTATGGTTAACCGCTCTCCCCCACATACCTTGTCCATGTTAATAATAAACTGGTGACTACAGTGGCAAAGGGGAAGAGACAAGTAGTCAATGAAAGAAATTATAAAGAAATATATTTGTAAAATATATGGAATTCTAGCAAAAAGTAGTATTAGGAATTATTGTTTAGGGTTGTAATTAAAAATGCTGTATTTTTGTGCTTCAATACTGGGATTGAGAACATTACTTCTTTTCCCTTTAGCATACTCCTTGAAGTTGTAATAGCAGCCTCTACTTCATAGCTGTGTTGTGATAAATATATTAATTTACATAGGAAAAGAGCAAGACATCGAGACTAATACATAGTAAGTACTCAATAATTTGGCTTGACACTTACGAAATAGATAATCAAATTGTGCTGTGTAAAGATTACCCTCAAAGCAAGATCTAGAATTATTCATAGGGGGACAAAATAACAGGTGGCATGGATTTCTAGGGGCTGATGTAGTAACAAAGTGTCTTAGTTCAGGCTACTATAAGACTGGGTAGCTTACAAAACAAACACTTATTTCTTATAACTCTGAATGCAGGAAGTGAGGCTGGAGATTATGTTTCCAGTGTGGTCAGGTTCTTGGTGAGGCCTAGATTCCTGGTTATATCTTCTCATGTCATTTCCTTGCTGTGTGTACACAGAAAAACAAATCTACTGTCTCTTCTTCTTTTGATAACTGACTTATTCTCATCATAAGGGCTTCACCATCATAACCTCATCAAATCTAATCACCTCTCAAAAGTCCCACTTCCAAATACCATCACACTGGGGATTAGAAAGTTAACATATAAGGCTTGGGGTGGGGAAGGAAAACAAACATTTGGTCCATAGCACCAGGTGAGAATTAAAGCTATCCATGAGCGAGTGGGAAGGCATGATGAGCTGGATGGAGATTTGAAAGCTATTAAGAAGTAGAATCAGAAAATAGTTAGGGGGAGAGGTTCAAGATGGCTGACTAGAAACAGCTGGGGTCTGTCTCATCCACAGAGATGAACCAAAATATTTAATAGATATTCACACTTTGAACAGATCATCTGAGAGGGAACACTGGGATTCAACAGAGAGGCAATAAAAAAATACAAAGTGTGAAGGACAGGGAAGCAGGATTGCCTCCTCAGCCAGGATTGTTGGGGACTGGAGCTGCTTCCTAGCCCAGGGAAGGAATAAGTGAGACACCTCCAGAGCTCCACATTTCCACCACAGACCTTTACAATCCAGCTACAAGAGAGCCCCTCAATCCTCACAGGCCTCTACCTGGCATAGGAAGCTGCCTGGAGATCACAGAGAGAAAGTGCTTTAACTCATGTGAAGTCCAACTGGCTTCCTGTCAATGGACAACTGTAGCATGGCACCATTCTGGGTGCCCGTCTACTTCTATTCAACTTAGTACTGGAAGTCCCAGCTAGAGCAATCAGGCAAAGGAAATAAAAGGCGTCCAAATTTGAAAAGAGGAAGTGAAGATAGATCTGTTTGCTGAAGACTAGAAAACCGTAAGGACCTCTATGAAAGACTTCTAGATTTGGTAAATGACTTCAGTAAAGCTTCAGGATACAAAATCAACATACAAAAATCAGTAGCATTTTTATATATCAATAATAGTCAAGCTGAGAACCAAGTAAAGAACTCAATCCCATTTACCATAGCTATGAAAAAATTAAAAACTAGGAATGCAATTAACCAAGGAGGTAAAAGATCTCTACAAGAAGAACTACCAAATACTGCTGAAATAAATCATAGATGACATACACAAATGAAAAAATCTCCCATGCTCATGGACTAGAAGAATCAATATTGTTAAATTAACCATACTGCCCAAAACAATCTACAGGTTCAATGTAATTTCTATCTAATCATTGACATTATATTCATGGAATTAAGAAAAATAATCGTAAAATTCATAGGAAACAAAAAAAAAAAGCCCAAACAACCAAAGCAATCTTAACCAAAAGAACAAAGCTAGAGGTATAATATACCAGACTTCAAGTTACACTATGAGACTAAGGCAACCAAAACGGTGTGGTACTGGTATAAAAACAGACACAGACCAATGGAACAGAATAGAGATTCCAGAAATAAAGTTACTCACTTATCACCAACTGATCTTTGACAAAGCTGACAAAAATATACACTGAGGAACAGAGATCCAATTAATAAATGGTACCGGGGAAATTGGATAGCCATACGTAGAAGAATGAAACCTATCTGTTACCACATACACAAATTAACTCAAGACGGCTTTAACACTTAAATATAAGACCTGACATAAAACAGATTAGAATACCTAGGAAAAACTCTTCTGGACATTGGTCTAGGCAAAAAATTTATGACTAAGTTCTCAAATGCAACAAAAACAAAAATAGACAAATGAGACTTAATTAAACTTTATAAAAAGCTTCTGCACAGCAAAAATGTAATCATCAGAGTAAACAGAAAATCTGCATAAAGGGAGAAAATACTTGCAAACTCTACATCCATCAGAAGGCTAATACCTAGAATCTACAAGGAACTCAAACACCTCAACAAGAAAATACAAATAACCCCATTAAACAGTGGGCAAAGAATATGAACATTTTTCTCAAAAGAAGACATACAAGCAGTCAGCAAACATGAAAACAGGCTCAACATCACAATCATCAGAGAAATGCAAATTAAAATCACAGTGAGATATCCTCTTACAGCAGTCAGAATGGCTATTATTAAAAAGTCAAAAAACGATGGATGTTGGTGACGATGCAAAGAAAAGGGAATGCCTGTACGCTGTTGATGGGAATGTAAATTAGTAAAACTTCTGTTGAAAATAGTATGGATATTTCTTAAATAATTAAAAATAGAGCTACCATTTGATCCAGCAATCCCACTGTTGAATTTATACACAAAGGAAAATAAAAGATCATATCCAAAAGACACCTGTATTCATATATTTACAGCATCACTATTTACAATAGCAAAATTATAGAATAGACCTAAGTGTCCATCAATGGATAATTGAATAAAGAAAATGTTATACACACACACATACTCACACACAGATTATAGATATATGTGTATATGTATATAAAGTATACATTATACATATGGACATAATTCATGAAAAAATAAAAATTGGAGACTTCAAAAGGTGGGAGTGTGGGAGGTGGGTGAGGTATGTGAAATTACCTATTGGGTGCAATGTGTACTGTTAGGGTGATGGTTATGCTAAAAACCAAGACTTCACTACTATATCTATGGAACAAAAATGTACTGTACTCCATAAACCCATAAAAATTTTTTAAAAAATTAGAATCTATACAACCTGATGCCTTGATGTAGGAAATGGAAAAGGAAAATGAAAGATGACTTCCAGATGTGTGCAAGTGCTATTGATTGACAAGAAATACTGGAGAAAATAGTAGTTATGAGAGAACACATTGAACTCAGATTGAGAACTTTTTTTTTATTTTAGATGGCTGTTAAGCTTTGGAGCAATATCTAAACTGAAATAAAAATTTGTAATAACAAGCAAATTATTCCACACTTCTTGATTAACATTCCCTTTAATATCCAAAGAAAGTTGCTAGAGGCCCATTCCATTGTAATTATAAAAGTCAAAGAATTTCATAAATGTTGGTGAGATTTCTAAAGAAGTTACTCTCATGTTTATGTTTTCTACCAAATTTTTGTTTCAAATATATTATTTATTTGCACTTATTTTACTTTCTAGAGTGGCTGCCTTTCCTCTGTCACTTGGCCACTTCTGAATGTTTCGACCTTTTTTTCCCATTTCCCAGAGCTCCACCAACAAGGTTTGTGGTACAAGTTGACTATCTCTTATGCAAAAACTTGGGACAAGAAGTGTTTTGGATTTAAGATTTTCTCAGAATTTGGAATATTTGCATTACTATTACTGGTTAAGCAGCCCAATTTTTTTTTTTTTCAGATGGAGTCTCACTCTGTTGCCCAGGCTGGAGTTCAGTGGCACAATCTCAGCTCACTACAACCTCTGCCTCCTAGGTTCAAGTGATTCTCCTGCCTCAGCCTCCCGAGTAGCTGGGATTACAGGCATGCATCACCATGCCTACCTAATTTTTTCTACTTTTAGTAAAAATGGAATTTCACCAGGTTTCCCAGGCTTGTCTCAAACTCTTAACATCAAGGGATTCACCTGCCTCGGCCTCCCAAAATGCTGGAATTACAGGCATGAGCCACCCACATCCCAAATTTGAAAGAGAATTTCCTTTAAGTATCAGATTGGTCCTCAAAATGTTTCAGATTTTGGAGCATTCCAGATTTCAGATTATCAAATTTGGGATACTCAGCTTTAATATGAACTTCCACTGCTATTTTTGATAAATAACAACAATCACAAAACAACACAAAAGAGAAATCACTTAAATATTTAGTATGACTATTAAAACTTGTCTTAGTTACCTACACCACAGGGACCCTATTCATGGCTGGATTTCTTTTTTCTTTTCTTTTCTTTTCTTTTCTTTTCTTTTCTTTTCTTTTCTTTTCTTTGCTTTGCTTTGCTTTTCTTTTTTCTTTTCATTTCTTTTCTTTTCTTTTCTCATCTCTTCTCTTCTCTTCTTCTCCTCCCTTCTCTTCTCTTCTTCCTTTTCTTTAGTCCAGATATTGTTCTATCACTCAGATGAGTGCAGTGGCATCATTAGAGCTCACTGCAGCATTGACCTCCTATGCTCAAGTGATCCTTCCACCTCACCCAGTCAAGTAGCTGGAACTACAGGTATGCACCATCAAGTCTTGCTATGTTGCTGGACTTGAACTCCTGGTCTCAAGCAATTCTCCCAGCTCAGCCTCAAAGGGCTGAGATGATGAGCATACGGCACCACACCCAGCCAATAGCTGTATTTCTTGTTAGGTCTCAAGCAGTCATTGAATATCTGCATCCATTCTGTTTTTCTAAAAACTTCTTTACACATCCCATTTTGATTTTACTCTTTGACATCCCTAAAATCTCTTTCTTTTTAATAGCCAAATCAATAAATGAAGAGACTAATTTCACTCTCAATACTTTGTCATTCTTCACTTAGGAGAAATAGGGTGAAAGCAAAACCTCATTACACTGCTTTTCTCAACCAAATCTTTGTCAACTTTAGGTTTCCATTCTTATTAATACCAAGAATCAAGAAAGCATTTTGTTTGTTCTCAACTTTAGCTAGCTCAAATTCTCAGGAAGATCTCTGTTTGCTACCAGCTTGGATTTGTCTTGATAGTAGAATGTGTGGTTCAAGTTAGAGAGTACACGAGAAAATCCACGGTCAACTGGTGATTTAAAAAAATTCTCACTAAAGAGTTTAGTGTCCGAAGAAATGATTTATCAGACTCTGGAACACAGAAAGAAGTACCTAAGAAGAAAAACATCTAACCTCACTAATAAGATTTTCATTCTGTGCACAAATAGATTATTGCTTTGAAACAGGTCAGAGTCTTGAGCTCCAAAAAAAGTGGAGCCATGACTGTGAAGAGTGTGTGTCGACGGGTGCAGAGGTAATGAGATTGCAAACACAGAAGAAAAGAAAAAGAAAAACAAAAATGAAGAAATCTTGGACTGATGCCTGTTTTTTTTTTTCTTTCTGTAACTGTGGGCCTTTTTGGAGGAGTTCTAATGATGGGTTAAACCACAAGGAGAAAGTTAAACTTCTTTTAAATGTAGTTAAATTCCCTAGAAAGACATGAATTTGTCACGACTGCCTGAGAAGATATTGGCTGGGCTTAAATATTGCATGTGTCTGCCAACAATGGCTGGCTGACTTGATACCTGAGAGTTTCCCGGTGAGGAAAATAAGACCATGTAAGAGTGCATGAATTTTATATTTTTCTGTGACTTAGATGTTGGTGCCATTTATTCTAGGAAAAGAAAAGTGCTGGAGCAGTTGGGGATTTTAAGAAACTACAATTATTGAAATAAGGGCAAAGTGTTATAGGAGGTGAAACCAACTGGGGATATGTAAGAGGTTTGCTGATAAGTGTTTAGGACAGTGGGGACACAGGATTCCTTAGATCCTTTACTGCCAGCCACCTGGTTACCTGTTTTTTTTTTTTTTTTCTTGATCATAGATGAATATCTTTTT
>NC_045455.1:49900763-49949473 GCF_002776525.5 Piliocolobus tephrosceles | reverse complement strand
TTTTTTTTTTTTTTTTTTTTTTTTTTTTTGAGACGGAGTCTCGCTCTATCGCCCAGGCTGGAGTGCAGTGGCCGGATCTCAGCTCACTACAAGCTCTGCCTCCCGGGTTCCCGCCATTCTCCTGCCTCCGCCTCCCAAGTAGCTGGGACTACAGGCGCCCGCCACCTCGCCCGGCTAGTTTTTTTTTTTGTATTTTTAGTAGAGACGGGGTTTCACGGTGTTAGCCAGGATGGTCTCGATCTCCTGACCTCGCGATCCACCCGTCTCGGCCTCCCAAAGTGCTGGGATTACAGGCTTGAGCCACCGCGCCCGGCCTTTTTTAAATTTTTATTTATTTATTATTATTATACTTTAAGTTCTAGGGTATATCTTAACTGTGGAAGGTAAGAAGGCAAATGGAAGGAGTTACAGAGGTTTGAAGATATGCAGATGGTGGGAGAAAGTTCAACGGTAATTGAGAATTGATTCGCTGACAAGAGGATTTTCCATAAGAAATAGTCTCTCTATGGGTTTAGAAAAAGTGTAGGACATTAGTAATAAGCTTTAGAATATCCAAATTATGCCCAATAGATATTCAAATTAGAGTTGCTTCCAGCCAAATATGCCATTCATTTGGGAAGTTTCCCACGCTCCCTCAAATTTATGAATGGGACATTAGAGGAAGAACCCAGAAAACTGGGACATCTTCATAAAATATTCTTGAACATTCATGAGTTGATTTTAATGCTATTTGGAAAGGAAACTGATAACTCTAAGAAATACACTAAATTTATAATGAAACACTAAAAAATAGCTTATAATTTGGTGGCATTAATAATTTCAGGTACTCTTTTATGTTTATCTACATTATACCATTTAATAATAGTCAGAATATACCTATGAAGTAGGTACTATTATTATTATCATTCTACAGATAAGGAGATTGAGACACAGAGATATTAAGAATCTTACTTAAAGTCACACAACAAGTAAACGTTAGAACGTGGACTTCAGAGATCTGGCCAGGATCCTGTCTATTACTTTCAATGTTTTTATTTTATTTTATTTATTTATTTTTTTTATTATACTTTAAGTTCTAGGGTACATGTGCATAACGTGCAGGTTACATATGTATACATGTGCCATGTTGGTGTGCTGCACCCATCAACTCGTCAGCACCCATCAATTCATCATTTATATCAGGTATAACTCCCCAATGCAATCCCTCCCCCCTCCCCCCTCCCCATGATAGGCCCCAGTGTGTGATGTTCCCCTTCCCGAGTCCAAGTGAGCTCATTGTTCAGTTCCCACCTATGAGTGAGAACATGCGGTGTTTGGTTTTCTCTTCTTGTGATAGTTTGCTAAGAATGATGGTTTCCAGCTGCATCCATGTCCCTACAAAGGACGCAAACTCATCCTTTGTTAATCTAATTCTTCTCTAACTTGGATTTGCTTCATGAATGTTTCTATATGCTGATATCTTTAAACTTTTGTTTTCTCATCTTTAAAGTTAGAAAAATATTTTCTGTTTTTCTGATTATCTATTGCTCCATAGCAAATTACCCTAAAATGTTAGCTTGAAACAATACCTTTAATTGATTTTATTCACACATTTTTCTCTGCCTAACCTCAGGCAGCAGTCTTTCTCAAGTCTTTCTATGGTTGTAGTCAGTTGATGGCTGGGACTGGAGTCATCTTAACGATGAATCTTCTTATCCTAGACACTAGGTATGTGAGTGATTGTCTTCCTCACTCAAGCAGTTACATGTCTAGTGTCTAGAATTAGAAGACTCAAACATCTGGGGGCTAGAACACCTCTTGACTCTTGATCATCTCTCTGTGTGATCTCACCATGTGTGTAGATGGCCTCTCTAACATAGCAACTTCAATGAAACCAGACTTCTTATACTGTAGCTTAGGGTTTCAAAACCCAAGAAAAAAAGAGCCAGGTAGAAACTGTATTGACTGAAATAACCTAACCTGAAAAGTCCTGTAGTGTCACTAAACTGTACTCTATTCCTTAGACAATTCACTAAGGTCAGTCCATATTCAAGGGGAGGGGAGTTAGACTGCACCTCTTGAGTGTGGTAGGCTAAATAATGCCTCCCATCCCCACAAAAGATGCCACTTTCTTATCGCCGAGATCTATGCTATGTTTTACATGGCAAAGGAAACTTTGCAGATGTGATTAAGTTAAGAATCTCGATATGGAGAGATTATCCTGGATAATCCAAGGAGGCTTAATGTAATCACAAAAGGTTCTAATAAGAGACAGCAGGAGAGTCAAGAGTCAGAGAAGGAGATGAGATGGCAAAAGCTGAGGTCAGAGTGAGGCCAAGCCCAGGCAAGGCAGCCTCTAGAAGCTGGAAAAGGCAAGGAAACAGATTGTCAACTCAAGCCTCTGGAAAGCTGGTGCTCTTGATTTTTGATCCATTTTCGCCTTCTAAATTCAGGAAATATGAGATATTAAATTTGTGCTGTTTTAATCCATTTACTTTGTGGTCATTTATCACAGCATCAATAGAAAACAAATACAAGAAGTATCAACTAATTTGTGGGTAGATTTTAAGACTATCACCTCTTTGATTTATTGTTCACTAAAAACTCTGTATTATGTATCTTTCATGCACTAGCATTGGGTTATATCCCTAAGGATTTAAAATAAATTAAACATGACTCTTTTCCCCATTATGCTCATAGATAATGTTTATGGAAGGACTTTGTGCAACTCTAAAGGGTAATATAAATGTAATATATTGTGAGTCACATCCAAAGTTTAATATGCAACCCAACCATTCCTTAATTTACTAAATCATAAATCAGAATCAATATTTCAACAGATTGGAATTATGCATATATTATGAGTAAATTGCAAACAAATACAGAAGATAATTTGAAAATTAAATGTCATCAGGATTTGCAATAGACATTTACCATGTCCCAAAGTAAGAAAACCTGTTAGAATAAGTATACCGTGGGCAATCTCAGTGTTACAAGGCTGCTAATGAGCCTCTAGTACACTAAGAGACAATCCCTAGGGATGAAAGGTGAGGATGGCTCATTCTTTCACTGAACTCTTAACTGAGGCAGCTAACAAGGTGCCCAACTGTGATTTAGGCACATATCCAGTAGAAACTGGATAGAGAGTGTTAATTTAGTTTGTAGGGGTCACTGACCTAATTCCATTAGGTGACAACTTATGGTCACTACTCATAGGAGCAAGAATATAAACTCAAACCCAAAAAAGAGGGAGAAGAGTTTCTTGAACCATCTTGCTTACCAGGAAAAGCAATGAGAAAACAAGCAGTCACTCAATTGAGATGCCTATTTTTGTTATGATATTTAGGTCCTGGAACACCTTTCCATACGTGAGCATCACAAACAAAAATATGTAGTTTGACTAGAATATATAAACAAGGTCATGAAAATAAAGTTGATATCCACTACGTCTTTTTTTAGAGAGCTACATCCACTTCAATTCTTGAAGAAAGTTGTCTGTTCAAAGGATAACTAAATTGCAAGGTTAGATGTTAAGAAAGGGGAGTTATCAAGGAAGCTTACAGAAGTGATATTCAGTTATCTGCCTTGGGTACTGGGGGGCTCTCTTTCCACAGCACAGCTGCTGGCAGCTGGCCAGCAGCTCAGGCAGGCAGCTGGTAAAGGAGGAGTGACCTCTGCCAGCTGGCACTGAAAAATTAAAATTAAAATTAAGGGGAAAAAAAAACCCACCCTGAGGCACAGATGCATAACAATCAAGCCTTCAATTTCTGGTGTTCTCCCTTATTCTTCAGTCCTTAGGGAAGCCCAGCAGTGAGGTAGCTCCTCCCTCCGCAACCCAAGATCCCCAGGCTGCTTTTCTCTGGTTTAGGTTACCTTTTTGGAGGTTTTTCTGTGTTCATGCATCCAAAACACAGTTCTTGAAACATAGCATGTGCCAAGCAATGTGCTAAGGACTGAGGATGGAAATATAGAAATGAATTACATTTCCTTACTTCCATCAATATGCAACTTAAAAGGGCTATAGCTTATTTTTAAATGCCCTTAAATCACGACAGAAAGTTGGGTGACCACAGTGCTTACGAAACACAGAAGAGAACCCATAGTAGATGAAGAAAGACAAGTATCAAGTCTAAAAAGAATAAGAATTAAGGCTTTCTCAGCTGAACAAATGGGAATAGCCTCTTTAAGAGGAACGAACATGAGGAAATAATGGAGGCATAAAATGGAAATTGAATTTTAAAATGTTACTATACTGTTGGAATATAGTCTGAGCTGCTATAACAAAAAGACCAAAAAATATAGAAGCTTTGAAATTTCATATATCTCTCTTTGATGGTATATTTCAGCCAGATATGGCTCATAGGGCAGCCCTGTCATCCTCAGCACGCAGTTTCTAACTTCTGGATTCCAGAAGTTGCTTGAGCTCTTGCAATCATTCTTATATCTCACTCGGGGAGGAAAGGGCAAAATCCCCTCTTAAGAGAACTACATAGAAGTAGTTCACATTATCTCCACTCACAGAGAGCTTCAAAAGAAGCTGGGGAATGTAGTAATTTGCCGAGTAGCCTTGTGCCAAGCTAAAACTTAGGAATTCAATTAAAAACCAAAAGGGATAATTAATATTGGTAGAAAGCCACCCTCAGTTAGGAATAAATAGTAAATCTATATAAACATAGTTCTCATTCTTCGTGTATAATGAGTTTTATAATATTCTCTGTAAATTATTTCATTCAAGATTTACATTCCCTGGGTTATTACCAGGACTGAAATATGAATCATTTAATGAACTATATATATCAGAGATAAGTTACTAACAAGACATTGTGGGAAGTATTGTGGTGATAAGAAATATGCTTAGGTGGATTATAATAAAGATGGAATTTTAAAATGACAAAATATTATCATGGAAAATGAAAAGAGATGAATACACATTATTAGAGCCAGTAGTGTAGTAAGTTGGTCATCAGCTTTCTTGACTGATGCATGATACTCACTATAAAATAGACCAAATAGTCATAAAACTTTATTCTGTCAAGTCAAGAAACCTCAACTAAAAATAATTTTGTTCGACCTCCATTTTATCCTATCTCTCAATCTAACCATCAGATTTTGATCTATGTAAGCCTCAAGGTAATACATTATTGCTCCTACAGTCACAGTATATTCCATATAGTCACATTTCATGCACAATGAAGATGGCAGTGAACTACAAAGGTTTTTTATCAACTCAAACAGGAATATCAATGCTGTCTACGGGCAATTTATGATATGTATTTTAAAAGAGTAAAAAAAAAAAAGAAGTTCTTAGGTCAATTCATATGTCTGTAGGGGAAAATTATGTCACTTGGAGACATTTTGAAAAGACAAAATTTTTACCTTAATGAATTTTAAGATTCCTCTCTATTTCATACATTTATTTTTCTTCAATATGCATATATATGAAAGAACGTATTGACAATTTAAAACTCACAAAACAAGGGTTTTGGGGGTTTTAGTATAGATATTTTCTTTTTAGATATTTGCCTATTGTATGCAAGGCACTTTGCTAGATACTGGAATATAATATTGGATAAGTAATTTATATTGATTTGGATAATTTTGCTGTAAGGATAAAAGTCATCAAAAATAGATCAAATTAAAATAGTATGTTGTTAGAGAAATTAAGAAGCAGTCCACACATATTTAAGAACTAAATGTTGACAAGGTTGGAGCTTACTCAAGATCAAGTTGCAAAAGGTTCTAGACTCAAGGAAGCCCTGGGGAACTTGGCAATATGTGGGAACTTTCACTCCAGTGTCCTCCCCTTAAGCATGACTCAGGTAATTAACAGCAGGCTGGATTGTATTCTGGGTTTTGTTTTGTATTTTGGTTGTCATTCTAATTTCCTTTTCTGTTTCTCTACCAACTGACAAATTCATTCTAATATTCTTAGTTAAAATTGCCAAGAACAGGAATCTGATTCATGCAAATTATTTTGCAGTCCCTGCTACAAATCATAGTCCCTGTCTTTAGTTATGTAGGTAGGTGAGTTCACAAAGTACAGAATCTCATCATTTATAGCAGATAGGCCCTGGGGAATTAAAGTCAAGGTTTTGATATCATGAAGTATACATGCAAGCTGTTTTAAATTGCAAATTGACAAAATTCTTCCTGAGCAAACATTACCATTGTCATTGAAGTGTTGTATAAAGTACTTTAACATAAACTATCTGAGGTATATTCACCTAAAAATCCTATAATGTAAGCAGAGGTGATCCTCAGAATAGTTTGTAACTTGTCTAGCATTTACATGAGCCAATCAGAGTGAATGCCCAAAATTTCATAATGAATTGTTGTCACAAGCAGCCAGTATAATGAACCATCACCTGCTGCCTAAACTGCAGCCCTGGACCCAAAGCCAGCATTTATTTTATAGCCATTTTGTGGATTAAAATAAAATAAAGTTCATGAGTGGTTACATGACATGTTTTTGTCTTCTGGTTCCAAAACTCTAGCAGTTTGCACACTTTGCTTCCATCTGTACCCTGTTTCCTATTGTGACATATTGCATGCTTGAAGGCCACACCCAGGACTTTCCAAACTAGCAACCGTTTTTCTTTTCTGTGATTTCTAACATGCTATATAAGATTTTATCTCTATTGTATTTCCTGTGACATTGACTTTCCAATGGCTTCTTTCTCTTTTCTACAGAGCATATTTTCAGAGGGCAATTCTGTTAATGTGTATCCTTTATGCTCTGTACATCCTATATAAGGTCATCAGTAAATATTTATTTACATTTTTGTTGAAGGGCAGAGAAATTAGCAAGTGTATGTTCACTGGTTTAAATGAGGAAGTAGAGTGTAGTAATTATGAACACCAACTCAGAAACTCAACTTTTTGGGTACAGGTGTAAATTACACCATTTCTATCTGTGTGATTTGGACAGGTTGCTTATGCATCCTGTGGCCACGTTTCCTCAAATGGAAATTTAAGATGATAAAATAACACTTATTTCAGAGAGTTGTGGAGTTCAAATGCATGGGAAAACTTAGCACATTGCAGAGTATATATAAGTGCCCACAATAACTTATGGCTGTTATACAATCTGTAATCTAGACCCCTCTGCTTCTTATACAGTGTAGGCATGCATTGCCCACAGGGATTAGAGTTCAAAGTCAGTGCATGCAACAAAACTTGCAAATGTTTCCTAAGTAACTTTTAAGTAATTTTACTCTTTTAAATCTCTTGCTCATCAAAAAAATACATTTGTATTTTCTGTACAATTCTTAATAGGTCTAAGTATGTATAAATGCATAATGCACTTACTAGCATATTTTATATAATATTCCCTAGAAGGATCCTATTTAGAAATTAATTCATTCAAGCCTTTTATTGCATAGAATTCTTCAGCAAAGTTACCAGGCTTCCATCTTCTTTATTTGTTGTTTTGCGTTTGTCTCACAGCTACAGCTAACTTTTTGTTAGGCAATGTTTTCTTTGGCTCTTAATTAGTTCTTCAATAGCTTTCTTCAGGAGGTCCAAAAAAACCTGTAACTACCTGCTTCCAGCCAGTCACTCTGGAATGTTCTCAGTATCCTTTTATCTCTCTCAAATGAAGTTGAACTGAGATAACTTGAAAACAAGTGTGCTGTGATAATACTGTATAATTTACTTATAAAGTGTCTCTAGTACAAGGCATGTTTGGATTAGCCATATAAAAGGTGGTTATCATTATTACGTATATATAAGCAACAAAAACTAAATCTTACAGAGTTGAAGCAACTTTCTCACGGTTACATACCCATAAGAGGTATAGGGACAGGTTATAAACTCAGGTCTTTAAGAGACAGATACTTCAACTTTAAATTTGTGAACTTCCAGGGAGTTATACCATGTGCAGAAAGAATTCTGAAAAATGGTGTGGGAGATTTTTGGTTGTACTGTCAACTGGGAGATGTTGCTAACATTGTGTGAGCAGTGGCCTGGGATGTGACTCTATTTCAATATGCCAAGAGATCTTTCAAAGAGAAATTGTACCAGGCAGTTTAAACATGCAAAGGAGACTTTATTCAAGACTTTTGCAATGAGAGAGAGTCTAGACTCAGCTCCTCTGAAAGAAAAGGTGGAAGCATTTTTTAAGTGCTGGGATAAGCTAGTGAAAAAGCACAGAAAGACAATGAGTGTAGTTCCTCTCTGTGATTAGGCTGACTGTGTTTGCTAACCAGCTCATCTAAGTCAGGCTCCCACCTTTCACAGACACTGGGAAAGAGGCACTATCTTTCTTGATTGCCTTTCAAAGAGATGGCTACAAGATCCTCAGAAAGACATTTCTGGATTATAAAACTGCCTGATGACTTGGAGATTTACATCTCAAAGAGCCAGAGCAAGAATTTGCAATGACAAGTGTTCTAACATAAATACTCTAAGAAAAGGCAGATCAGAGGCCCAGATTCAGGGAGACTCTGCCAAAAGTTTAGTCAAGCTGAAGGCAACATAAAGGATAACTTGTTCAAGTCCCACATGAGAAAAAATTACCCCATCTCTTGCTTTTATGTATATGAAAAACTTTATAATTAGGTGAACTTGGCCACCCAGTCTATTTTGTATATTGCTATAGTCTTATAGTATGGATGTTTGATTCTTCCAAATCTCATGTTTAAATTTGATCCACAACATTGGAGGTGGGGCCTAATGGGAGGTGTTCTACCATAGGGTCAGATCCCTCATGAAAGTCATGGGGCCTTCCTTGCTATAATGAGTGAGATCTCACTCTATTAGTTCCCTTGAGATCTGGTTATTAAAAAGAACCTGGTATCTCCCTCCACCCTCTCTCGCTCTCTTGCTTCCTCTCTTACTATGTGATATCTGCCATGAATCGAGGCAGCCTAAAGTTGTCACCAGATGCCCAGTCTTCCAGCCAGCAGAATCATAAGACAAGCAAACCCTTTTCCTTTAGAAATTATCCAGCCTCAGGTACTTCTTTACAGCAGCACAAATAGATTAAGACATACATGAACACAAATATTTTCACACAAATTAAATAGAAATACATTTTCCAGGAATACCATAAACTATTTTTTCATTTAGAAAAGGTTGTTAATTTTGGAATATTACCAAGGTTTATTCCCTATCATAGAAAATCACGTTACTATTGTTCATGTTGATCACAATTTTTAAAATTTTTAATGTTTTAAGACATTATATGTATTTATTGTGAGCAACATGGTATTTAGAAGTATGTATACATTGTGGAATGGCTAAATCTAGCTAACTGACAAATGTATTACCTCACATATATTTTTTGTGTGTGTGGTGAGAGCACTTACCATCCACTCTCTTTGCATTTTTCAAGATACAATATATCAACATTTTCCCAACCCTCTCTCCCCATTAATTATCCTAGCTTCCTGGTAACCAACATTCAGCTCTCACTTCTATGAGATGAACTTTTTTGGATTCCACATCCAAGCAAGACTATGTGATGTTTGTCTTTTTATGGCTGAATGACATTCCATTGTGCTTATATATACATATATACATATATGTGTGTGTGTGTGTATATATCACATTTTCTTTATCTCTTTATGGATAGCTACAGGTTGTTTCTGTATGTTGGCTATTGTGAATAGCACTGCAGTCAACATGGGAATGAAGATATATTATGAACATACTGATTTTCTTTTCTTTCTATATGTTCATTACAGATTTTATTGCAGCTATAAGGAAATAACCTCTTGATTTACCTAGGTATCAAAATAGGTTTAATGTCTTTGTAAAGATTGCTAAACTATGGTACAATAATGTTTCCTTAAAGAAGTTTGTGACAGAAGTCTTCAGTCACTTTTTAGTCACTCAGATGGATTGTTCTTACCTGTAATTACTCTCTTCTGATTTCAATCCTCAAATTCTTTAGCTCAAGATGAATGCCTGAGAATGTAAGTCATGCTTTACTCTTGAATACCTAGCACAGTTCTCTTGATGTGTGCCACCCAACACTAAGAACAGACAGGCTGACATCTTGATGAACTAAGTACTTTGTAGCTTTCTTGGTAAATCATGATGGAAGGCAAAGAAGAAGTAGTCACTTTCTTCACAGGGAGGCAGGATGGAGTGAGTACTTGATTTTATTTTCTTTAAATAGATACCCAGTAGTGGGATTGTTTGATTATATGTTAGTTCTATTTTTAATTTTTTCATACTGTTTTTCATAAAGGCTGTGCTAATTTAAATCCCCACAGAAATATGTAGGGTTACCTTGTCTCCACATTCTCACCAACACTTGCTGTATTTTGTCTTTTTCACAATAGCCATTATAGCTGGAGTAAGGTGATATCTCAATCTGGTTTTAATTTGTGTTTTCTTAATGATTAGTGATACTCAGCACTTTCAATATACCTATTGCTATTTGTATGACTTTTTATGAGAAATATCTGTCTAGGTCTTTTGATCATTTTTAAATTAGGTTATATGTTTTCTTGCTGTTGAGTTTCTTATGTACTATAAATATTGACCCCTTGATATGGGTGCTGTGTCCCCACCCAAATCTCATCTCAAATTGTAATTTCCACGTGTTGAGAGAGGGGTGTGGTGGGAGGTGATTAAATCATGGGGGAGGTTTCTCCCATGCTGTTCTAGTGATAGTGAGGGACTTCTCATGAGATCTGATGTTTTAAAAGTGGTGGTTTCCCTTGCACTCTCTCTCTCTCCAACCACCATATAAGATGCACCTTGCTTTTCCTTCATCTTCTACCATGATTGTAAGTTTTCTGAGGCCTCCAAGCCATGTGGAACTGTATGTCAATTAAACCTCTTTGTTTATAAATTACCCTGTCTTAGGCAGTTCTTTATAGCAGTGTAAAAATGGACTAATACAGAGAATTGGTACCAGGAGTGGGATACTGCTGTAAAAATACTTGGAAATGTGGAAGCAACTTTGAAACTGAGTAATGGGCAGATATTGGAACAGTTTGGAGGGCACAGAAGAAGAAAGAAAGATGTGGGAAAGTTTGAAACTTCCTAGAGCCTTGTTGAATGATTTTTACCAAAATGCTGATAGTGATATAAACAATGAAATCCAGGCTGAGATGGTCTCAGATGGAAATAAGGAACTTATTGGGAACTGGAGCAAAGGTCACTCTTGCTATACTTTAGCAAAGAGACTGGTGGCATTTTACCCCTATCTTAGAGATCTGTGGAACTTTGAAATTGAGAGAGATTATCTAGGGTATCTGGTGAAAAAAAATTATAAGCCACAAAGCATTCACAGTGTGAACTGGCTTTTCTGAAAGTGTTCACTCATATGCATTCACAAAAGAGATGATTCGAAATTGGAACTTATGTTTAAAAGGGAAGCAAAGCACAAAGGCTTGGAAAATTTTCAGCTTGACCATGTGGTAGAAAAGAAAAATCCGTTCTCTGGGAAGGACTTCAGGTGGGCTGCAGAAATTTGCATAAGTAAGGAGGAGCCAAATGTTAATAGCCACAACAATGGGGAAAATATCTCTAGGACTTGTCAGAGACCTTCACAGCATCTTGGGCAGCTAAATGACAAAGATGTCTCTAGGGTTTGTCAGAGACCTTCATGGCAGCCCCTCCCAACACAGGCCCAGAGGCCTAGGAGGAAAAAATGGTTTCATGGACCAGGCCCAGGGACCCACTGCTCTATGCAGCTCCAGGACATGGCACTCTGCATCCCAGTTGCTCCAGCTCCAGCCATGGCTAAACGGGTCCAAGGTACAGCTCAGGCTATTGATTTAGATTTTGCTATCTCCAAGCCTTGGCAGCTTTCACATAATGTTGGGCCTGTCGATACACAGAAGGCAAGAGTGGAGGTTTGGGAACCTCTACCTAGATTTCAGAGGATGTATGGAAATGCCTGGATGTCCAGGCAGAATTCTGATGAAGGGGTGAATACCTCATGGAGAACCTCTACTTGCTCAGCATGGAAGGAAAATGTGGGGTTGGAACCACCACACAGAGGCCCCACTGGGAGACTGCCCAGTGGAACTGCAAGAAGAGGGTCACCATTCTCCAGAACCCAGAAAGGTATATTCACCAACAGCTTGTACCATGCACCTGGAAAAGCTACAGGCACTCAACACAAACCCATGAAAGCAGCCACAGGGGCTGCAATCTGCAGAGTCACAGGGGTGGAGCTGTCCAAGACTGTGGGAGCCAACTCCTTGCATTAGCTTGCCCTGGATGTGAGACATGAAGTCAAAGGAGACTTTGGAGCTTTAGGTTTTAATGACTGCCTCGCTGGGTTTCTGATTTGTATAGGGCCTTTGGCCACTTTGTGTTGGCCAGGTTCTCCCATTTGGAATAGGAACATTTACCCAATTCCTGTATCCCTATCATATCTTGAAAGTAACTAACTTGTTATTTATTTTAGAGGCTCATAGGCAGAAGAGACTTGCTTTGTCTCAGATGAAACTTGGACTTTGACATTTGGGTTAATGCTGGAATGATTTAAGACTTTGGAGAATTGCTGGGAAGGCATGGTTTGTTTTGAAATGTGAAAAGGACATGATATTTGGGAGGGGCTGGGGCAGAATTATATTGTTTGGCTGTGTCCCCACACAAATCTCATCTTGAATTGTAATCCCCACACATCTAAGGATGGACCTGGGGGAAGGTGATTGGATCACAGGAGCTGTTTCCCCTATGCTGTCCTCATAGTAATAAGGGAGTTCTTAGGAGATCCAATGGCTTAAAAGTGGCAGTTTCCCCTGTGCTCTGTCTCTCTCTCTCCTACGACCGTGTACAATGAGCCTTGCTTTCCCTTTGCCTTCTGCCATGATTGTAAATTTCCTGAGGCCTCCCAGCCATGCAGAACTGTGAGTCAACTAAATCTCTTTCTTTATACATTACCCAGTCTCAGGTGGTTCTTTATAGCAGTGTGAAAACTGACTAATACACCCCTTACCTAATGTATAGTTTGTAACTATCTTTTCCTATTCTGCAAGTTTTCTCTTTACTCTCTTGATTTCTTCCTTTTTTGTGCAGAAGCTTCTTAGTTTGATGTAAACCCGTTTGTCTACTTTTGCTTTATTTTCCTGTGCTTTTGAGTTCTTTTCCAAAAACTTCTTGCTGAGACCAAGGTCATGGAACTTTGACCCTATGGTTTTTTTCTAGCAATTTCATAGTTACAAGTCTTACATTTAAGTCTTTATTTTGAGTTGATTTTTGCATTTGGTGAGAAATAAGTCTGTAATTTCATTATTCAGCATGTGAGCATCTAGTTTTTCTAACATAATTTATTGAAGAGACTAGTCACAGAATTTGAATTATCAAAGTGTGCTTCTTGTAACTATTTTGTTTTGGGCAATTTTATACGCAGATTTGAAAATCTAATATGCTTCATTTTGGTTTCTAATAAATTCACATCTTAGTATTTACAATTAACCACATATAATTATACTGTAAATTTCTTTTCTTTTGCTTCTCCTTTACATTACAGTTATAGTATCTTTAAAAAATTTGTTTGTCACACATTCTGTATATTAGTCCTTGTGAAGATTTTCTCCCGCTCTGTGGGTTGTCTCTTTACTCTGCTGACTGTTCCTTTCGCTGTGGCTGTGCAAAAGCTCTTTAGTTTAATTAAGTCCCAGCTATTTATCTTTGGTTATATTGCATTTGCTTTTGGATTCTTGGTCATGAAATCCTTACCTAAGCCAATGTCTAGAAGGATTTTTCCAATGTTATCTTCTAGAATTTTTATAGTTTCAGGTCGTAGATTTAAGTGCTTGATCCATCATGAGTAGATTTTTGTATAAGGTTTGTATAAGGATCCAGTTTCATTCTCCTACATGTGGCTTGCCAATTATCCCAGCACTATTTGTTGAATAGGGTATCCTTTCCCCACTTTATGTTTTTGTTTGCTTTGTTGAAGACTAGTTGGCTGTAAATATTTGGGTTTATTCTGAGTTATCTATTCTGTTCCTTTGGTTTATGTGCCTATTCTGTTTGTTATGTGCCTAATACCAGTATCATGCTGTTTTGGTGACTATGACCTCATAGTATAGTTTGATATCTGGTAATGTGATGTCTCCAGATTTTTTTTTTTTTTTTCTTAGCCTTGTTTTGGCTTGTGCAGGCTCTTTTTTGGTTCCATATGAATTTTGGGATTACATTTTCCAGTTCTGTGAAGAATGATGGTATTTTGATGGGAATTGTATTGAATTTGTAGATTGATTTTGGCAGACTGGTTATTTTCACAATATTGATTCTACCAATCCATGAGCATGGGATGTGTTTCCATTTGTTTGTGTCATATACAACTTCTTTCAGCAGTGTTTTTTAATTTCCCTGTAGAGGTCATTCACCTCCTTGGTTAGGTATATGCCTAACTATTTTATTTATTTATTTATTTATTTATTTATTTATTTATTTATTTATTTGCAGCTATTGTAAAAGGGGTTGAGTTCTTGATTTGATTCTCAGCTTGGTTGCTGTTGGTATACAGAAGTGCTACTGACTTGTGTACATTAATTTTGTATCCATAAACTTTGTTGAATTCTTTCATCAGTTCTAGGAGCTTTCTGGAGGAGTAAAGCATTCTGTAATCCATTATCATATCACTCCACCTTTCCACCTCTTTTTCTCATGCCCCATTATTTTTAGTCTTGTTTACTCCTCTTTATAAAATAATTTTGTTTTACCTAATCCTTCAGACTCTTGCAGATCTTGTGTCTAGAGAGTCCTCCATCCCTTATTACAATCCCTTTATTCCCTTACAATAAATCTTACTAATAAGTATCTCCTTGATAAACTGGAATTTTTTTTTTACCTGGCACATTGTTATCTTAGCAAAACAAACTAACTCAGATTCCATCAAGACTAGAAAATGGCATGGAACACAAATACATACATTCTACAGTATTTCCAGAACAGATTAATATGTGTTAAAGGTTGGTGAGAGATTTCTTCAGGAGCTCCTTAAAGTAACTCCTTAGCCTCAGACTGCTCTGTCAGGCAAAAGATTATTGTTTCTTTCTTTCCTTTATTTTTCTTAAACTAATCCCTCTTCAATGTGCAGCATAGGTAGTTAATCCCTTAAATAGCCAGGTGGGAGCTCTCATTGGTGGCACTATAACAGTCCAGCACTGGTTTTAGGGAGGTCAGATCAAGCTCTAACAAAGAGGAAGGAAAGTATGAATGTCAATGATAGTGATTGTTAAACAGACTGTGTAAAATAGAGAAAAGATTAAGCCAAATTTAGATGATTTCTGAGGGCACTTAAGTCACAATGGTGTTTGGCTGCTCATAGCCATGTTCTTCTTCACAAAGCACTAAGCCAGGCAGCAATTTAACAACACACCTGGTTTTCCTTCCTCAGGATGGCAGTAGTTTAAGTCTGGATGTGGTAATAAAAAAAAAAAAAAAAAAAAAAAAGAACAATCCACTAATACATATAAACTATGACATTGTGCATTTTTTATTGGCTTGAAAACTCAACTCTTTTGACTGGACTACCAAAGAGAAAATTAAAAAGCAAGTAATGTAAAGTGATATTAAAAAGGTTTGTTTTTTAAAAATATGTAAAACAAAATGTGTTTTCTCTAATAACTAAAAAAAATAAAAAATCCAAAATGTAATTTTCAAATCGACATGACCTGTTACTTCAAATCTGATTCCTTGTTCAGTCAAGATTTAGAATTGAAAATACACATACGTATTTTTTTCTAAATATGCCAGATATAGGCTCTAACCTAAATTCTTTCACTAATTCCACAAATCCCTGCTGTGAAACAATGTCTGTTTTGCCAGGCAGGAAAATGAGAGCATCACATAAGTGTACTGGTACAGCTGGCAGAGGTCAATAGTCATGATCATTGTCCAGGAAGATAAATGAAAGGCAACATTCTGTTTTGCAAAAATAAAATATTAGCACATTTGAAGACAGAAGATGACATTTTTCATTTTAATTAAAAAAATAAACACTATTTAATATCAACATAAGTACTGAGACATTTATGTGAAAAATATATATTTCTTCATGAGTACAAAAATCACATATACTACACACTGATTTCCATATTCCTTAAATAGCTGGACTATATTTCCTAATTTATTCCTCTAAATGAACCTTAATTTCAAAAAGCATAGATCGATATTACCTACACTGGAAGTGATTTAATCATAACTTATTTAAAATAATTTATAACAAAAATAAATATAAAATATAGTATGATTATTTTAATGTAATTTGATTTCTACATAACACAGTTTTATTTAAATATTCTACATATTTCTTATTCCAGTTTTGAAAAATTAATAAGGATATTTCAAAAAGACACATATTTGTATATATTTCTTTATGTGTATTTTATTCTAGAATATTCTATGTATTGGCATATCTTTCCACTATTGTCATTTTACCAAGTTATAAGTATGCCCTTCCAACTATAAAATTTATAGTCTATGTCTTCTTTTCTTACCTATAATCAGAAAGCACTAATGTCAATGAAAATTTCTTTGTTTGTGAATGAGAAAGAGAGAAAGAAATGAGAGAGGAAAATAAAATAAAACTACCTATATGTTCTTTGTGAAAGGCTTAAAACTAGGCAATTATTGAGGCAACACATTTCCCACCCTCATGCCCACCCCAGTCTTTTCTCCTGTGAACATGACATTTGTCACTCAGTGAGGGTTTAAAACAGGTGAAAAAAATAACTCCAATGATTTTCTTTTGTTTTCTGATATAGAAGGTGGGTAAGGTCTGGGAGTCAGGCTTGTGTCAGGCAGAGGTGTCATTAACTAGTGTGCAATAGTGATTTGAGTGTGCTTATAGCACCTTGGCCCCAGGTAATTCCAGAGAAATGAAATAGCATGCCTTTCCAAACAAAGTAGAATAAAGCTCCTCCTTAGCAGAAGAGGCCAGTATGTCTCTTGGGGATGTCACTCATCTCAGGCAGTCTACGTTAAATGGCTTGTTTTAGGGCCATATAATGGATAATCCTCTTACTTTTAATTTTTTTTTTCCCTGCTATTAACATTGCCATGGCTTCCTAAACTTCAGTGGTCACTTAGTTAGTTTGTTTGGAACTATTAAAAACACTGTCTATCTCATTACCCCTGTGATTTGTATTTCACTTCACACTTTCACCTGTTCTATCTTTTTCTGTCATTTGTGTGTTGTTCCTTGCCTGGTGGTGTTAGCACTGAGCACTGGAGTAGTACTTGATCTATCAGTGTGCCATCCTCAGATGTCTGATCTGTGCTAATGTAATAAGAATGAATGTTTCATGACATATCTAATATAAAAAGTGTCACATAAAGAAAAAATTGGCTCAGATTCTTTATTTACCAATATTATCATTAGGTCCAATACTGTATTAATTATTTTTCTTGGTTTTCTCTCCTTCCCTTGAGTTTTACTAGAAAGCTGTAATTGCCATAGCCCAGGAAAAATGGCAGCCTCTGGCTCCTGGTTAATAACTGTTGCTTTTGCTAAGGCTACTTGGTCACACCACTATACAAGTGCAGTTGACTTTTACTCAGTAGGGAGAAGTCTCCACAATCTGTGCTGAAGTCTTACTGCATAAACTTTTGCCAACATCCCAAGATTTCAGTTCTCAGGTCTAAATAGTCATTGGTATTCCCCACCTACTCCCATCCAAGCTCTTCAGCCTTTAATATACTGATGACAAGATTGGTACCACTCTACCTCCTTGAGAAACTATCACATTTTCCTCCAGTTTGAGTAATCTTCATATCTCTTACCCAGAACTACCAGCCTTCAACACCTTCTATTTTAGGAAAAACTTCTAACTAATTTACTGGATGAGTTTAGGGAATACATAGCAAAATGGTAGTCTAAAGGGGCAAAACAAACTCTTACAGGTGTTTTGCTGTGGCCGAAGCCATGCTTTGAAAATTAGATAATTTCACATCAAAATCTAGATTGCAGGATGTTCTTCAAACATAAAGAGGTGGTTAATCATGACTAAGGATAAGTGAATCCATAATTTAAAAACTACTATGTTAACTAAAAAAAAAAAAAAAAAAAAAAACCAGTAGGAAAATTTCCACATTAAAGAGTTAATCTATTACTTGACAAATATGAGATTCTCCTCATATTTAGTGCATATTTGATGATTATGACTGCATGAAATATGTTTCATAAGGTTAGTGAATCTCAATTTCTTGAAAACCTCCCTGTATCAGTGTCTTTTCAGGCAGCTTTGATAGAATTAAAATATGAATATAGCCCCTGACTGCAGAGATGAAGATGTGGTGTAGATCTGGTTAGTCAGAGCTGG
The DNA here is from genome assembly GCF_002776525.5 of Piliocolobus tephrosceles. Classification (NCBI taxonomy): domain Eukaryota; kingdom Metazoa; phylum Chordata; class Mammalia; order Primates; family Cercopithecidae; genus Piliocolobus; species Piliocolobus tephrosceles. The sequence goes on along the minus strand of NC_045455.1, from coordinate 49,931,249 downwards.
AGACACTAAATGGTAAGATTTTTTAAATAATAAGATACATGTTCTCTTTTATGTCATTCTTCATACTGTGAAGACGTTCCCCTGGCAATGATGGAGGCAACAACAAGTAGAGAGCCTATTGAGAGTAAAGCCAATGTGGAGAAAAGTAGAACTCAGGGGCAGAAAGTGAGGGTGCATGATGCCCATTGAGCCTCTGTTTTCGGCCACATCTGAACCTGGTCATTCCCAGGGCATTTCAGATCCATAAGCTAATACATTCCCATTCTTCTCTTAGCCATTCTGAGTTAGGTTTCTATCACTTGAAATCAAAGGTCCTAGCAGGGAGCCTCCTGACATACATATTTTCCCATTCATGAATTATCTTGTTCTTAACTCTTTTCTTTCTTCTAAAATTTCTCTATAATCTTTCCAATAAATCCCTTCAAGCATTCTACCCCTTCCAGTTGATTGAACTTGTCAGCATCTTGAGAAACAAATGCTATTTATGACAGTCTGGCATGCTGAACAACTGTGAGAAGCTAACATAAAATCCTGGACTGTTACACAACAACACAGATGCACACATACACACAAAAACACACACACATGCACATACACATACACAAATATTTTTCTTGCTTTCTAAATCACTGAAATTTAGGAGACAATTTAGACTACCATCACTATTTTGTCAACAGATTTTATAATTCCAATTTAGTTGTTGGTCATGTTGTGATTCACAAAGAAGGTAAAAATTTATATGGAATAATTTTAAGGATGTCTACAATTATTTGAAACATATATTACATTTAAAGTCTCTATTAAATGCTAGCTGTGGAGGATGTTTTGCTTTTTTATAGTTTAAACATATAAGAAATCGGAATATCAGAGTGGAGAAAATAAAATTTATGGTAAATTAATCGATATTTGAATTTTAGTTAAATTCATTATAAATTCCTTCATTTAAAATGGTAGTGAGGGTGTTAACATGAAATTAGTTGTTTTTTATGGATTACAAATAAAATGTGAAACAAACAAATTGAAAAGGAAATCCAGAGGAGAGTAAGGTCACATATCAAAGCAAAATCATCCTTTTTCAAATAATTTGAATTTCCACTCTTATAGCATTTGACCAGTATTCATAAAATCCACCCTAGGACTAAAATTATTGGTGAATGGTTGGAAACTGAGGTGAGCAGGCATTTAGTAATTGTTCAGTGGTCTGTAAAATGAATTTCTGATCTCAGTCCGGTCATAAAACCTATCATCACAATTGATGCAAGTCAATGCCTTTTCTATCAGTCTCATCAGAGAAATCTGGGACTGCCTGAACACAGACACAGAAATGTCTCCTATAGACCCAAAATCTGTAAGTCAAAATTAAGGATCACTGCTAAGGAAGTTACTGTCTCTATTTGAATCATTCTGTAGCTAAATGCAAAGCTTTAAATGATCATTCTAGTTCCTTTAAGAAGATTTACATTCTCTCTGAAGATAGAGTAGAATAGATACTGTGAAAGTCCTACATCTTATAGGAGAAAAATTGAAGATAGAAAAAGTCTCATCCCATGGGCCAAAAAGTGGAAGATCGCCTACGGTCTTAGTCAATACAACAAGCATTCTTACTTAGAAGTGGACAGAGGTACAGAGAGTACCCTTTGTGTCCAAGGAAACCAATGCAATTCAGAGTGGTTTAGAAGGTCAAAATTTAAATATATATAAATGAAATGTTTTTATTCCTGTCTGAAACAACTTGACAACATTATATTTGCAAAATTCTAGATGTCCTCCAGGGATTTTTCACAAGCCTTAAAATAACCTTTCTCTCTCAATCAATGTCACTCTTTATTTGACAATTTTTAACTTCCAGCCACTTTCATAAAGTTATACTTCTTTTCTGTCAGGTTCTATTTAAGTGGGACTCAGGAAATCAATTGAGAAAATTAGAAATGAGCTCTCCTTGACACCCAGTGTCAAATTCTTCAGTCCAACTAGAACTGTTCTTGGCTGCCCATCTCCTTGATTTCCTAAGAAACTCTTGTGATCTTTTTCTATCCTGAATGTTCTTTCATCTTATCATCCTCTTGTGATTGCAGAATCTGATAAAGCTGAGATTTTAGGATATGTATAATCTTTGTCATGGTCTGATCTTAGATATTGGGAAAGTGATATTTTGGAGTACTATTTTTTCTAGCTAGAAATAGGTGCTACATGCAGCAAGAACTCGAGAATTTGCAAGATTTAGATCAGGTCACCAAATGAGAAAAAACATAAGATTAGCTTGAGTACAGACACCTCCAAATTAAAGATAAAATTCCTCTGAATTGTATGGACTACAGTTGAAATGTGAGAGCAGTGCTTACTTGGGAGGAAATTGTATAAAGTGTAAGGAAGTATAATCTGCACCAACATTAGTGAAGGTTTACACCTTTGATTTAGGTGTAAACACTGAGGCTAGCAGACATCATAAACATGTAAATTGTATCCTTAACATATTTCAGCCTGTAAATACAACTAGTCTCTTCTTCCTACTTTTTATCATTGAGCTCCTGTATAGGAAGGGTGTGAGGAGAAGCCCCTGAAGTCTTAAATGTTTCAGCCAGAAAAGAACTGGCTATCTTCAAAATGCCTACATTGTACATGGCTCATGGTCCTGGATTGTGTAATGTTAACTAGAAAAAGGCTGGAAAATATTTTCTCAGAACCTCATACCCTGTGAGATTCCAAGTTCTAACTAACCAAAAGAGGAATTGGGAGAGATTTGAAAGATGAAAAGGAAACAAAAAGCCATTGTCTCAGAAGATCATAATATTCAAACATAGTGACACGCGTAGAGTTGCCAGTGGGTCTCAGCTAGTCTTTGGTCTGCTCTGCTTCCCTTCCCAACTGTTGGTCTTGCTGCTCAAAGCAGCCACAGGTTTACCACCAGGTACTTGGCTGTGAACTTGCTTGGGGGTAGCTACACAAAAGAAGCAACTTCTCTAGAGACTGTACTTCACACACACTTTTTTAGGAACTTTCTCTTCACAATCTTACTTTAGTTTTCACATATGTTTGGCTTTTCAGTCTCTTGCAAGCATCACTGATTCATACACACCACATTTTATTGATTGTCGCTTGTATTTCAATTTCTTTTTATTTCAGGTATTCGGTCATAGGAAAATTGTAGTATGGGTAAAAGAATTATTATTAAACTCTTTCTATATGAAAAGTTCTGTTTTACTGATTACAAGCAATGTTATTGTCAGATCTTCCATAAATGAATTGTAGACATAAAATTTGGGCCACACCCATTAGCATAGATTTTATCTCAAGAATAAAGTCATATAAACCATTAATAAGTGGGATAAAACAAAAGAATAAATTTGGTTGTTTAAATTGTCTCAGCATATATTGAACCTGTTATGAAAAATATTGTGCTTCCCTAACAGCCTCCTGAAAGAAGTCCCTAATTATGAGGTCTTCTGCTGCCTCTGTCAGCACCTTTATTTAATACTTGTTGGATTTTCTAACTGCTTTCATTTCAGGATACTCTGTTGTGCCAAGGCATATGCAAGCATTGAGGATCTGACATTTCATTGCCAGCTTCAAACTTTTCTTTCCTCAGCAAATTGGCAGAAGACCTGATCATTTGCTTTGTTTATGGTTGTTTTATTCTTTCTGCAATTGTTTAAGAAAGAAAAGCAAACATGACAGTCCACGCCCATGAGTAGAACTAGAATCTGTTCTGGTTATTTAGTGCATTACAAAGCACACCAAACTTTGTAGTTTAAAACAATAATCACTGTATTATATTCAGGATCTAAAGGCCAGAAATTCAGTTCCGGTTTAGCCAACTGAGTTTTCTGGCATCAAATAGGGTTACTTGGTAGTATTCGGCTGGCAGTTAAGTTAGTCTGGAGGCTCAAAAATGACTTAACTTACATCTCAGGTGCCTTGGCAGAAATAGCTGGAAAACTGTGCCCAGGAGGGTCACTCTCCATCACTATGAGGACTCACATCCTTCACATGTGGTCTGTCCAGCAGGGTGCTCAGATTACTAATATGACAGCCTGGGGATCTGGTACAGTTTGGCTCTGTGTTCCCACCCAAATCTCACCTTGAATTATATTCCCCATAGTCCCCAAGTGTCAAGGGCAGGACCAGGTGGAGGTAATTAAATCATGGGGGTGGTCTCCCCCATGCTGTTCTTGTGACAATGAGTGAATCTCGTGAGAGCTGATGGTTTTATAAGCATCTGGCATTTCCCCTGCTTGCATTTCTCCTTCCTGATGCCTTGTGAAGAAAGTGCCTTTCTTCCCCTTCACCTTCTACCATGATTATAAATTGCCTGAGGCCTCCCCAGGCATGCTGAACTGTGAGTCAAATAAACCTCTTTCCTTTATAAATTACCCAGTCTCAGGTATGTCTTTATTACCAGCCTGAGAAGGAACAAATGCAGTAAAGTGGTACTGAGGTAATGTGGTGCTGCGATAAGGGTACCCTAAAATGTGGAAGTGACTTTGGAACTGGGTAACAGAGAGAGATTAGCAAAATTTGAAGGGCTTAGAAGGAGAGAGAAAAATGTGGGAAAGTTTGGAACTTCCTAGAGACTTGAAGGGCTCAGAAGACAGGAAGATATGGAAAAGTTTGGTACTTCTTAGAGATTTGTTGGCTGGCTTTTACCAAAATGCTGATAGTGATACAGACAATGAGGTCCAGACTGATGTGGTCTCAGATAGAGATGAGGAACTTCTTGGGAACTGGAGTAAAGATTATTCTTGCTTTGCTTTAGCAAAGAGACTCGTGGCATTTTGCCCTGCCCTAAGATCTGTGGAACTTTTAACTTGAGAGAGATGATTTAGGGTATCTGGCAGAATAAATTTTTGTAACATTTTCTTTTTTTTTTTTCTTTTTCTTTTTTTTTTTTTTTTGAGACGGAGCCTCACTCTGTCGCCCAGGCTGGAGTGCAGTGGCCGGATTTCAGCTCACTGCAAGCTCCGCCTCCCGGGTTTAGGCCATTCTCCTGGCTCAGCCTCCCGAGTAGCTGGGACTACAGGTGCCCGCCACCTCGTCCGGCTAGTTTTTTGTATTTTTTAGTAGAGATGGGGTTTCACCATATTAGTCAGAATGGTCTCGATCTCCTGACCTCGTGATCCAGTCTCGGCCTCCCAAAGTGCTGGGATTACAGGCTTGAGCCACCGCACCCGGCCCCAGAATAAATTTTTAAGTGTCAAAGCATACAGGAAAAAGCAGAGCATAAAATTTTGGAAACATTACTGCTTGACAATGTGATAAAAAAAGAAAAACCCATTTTCTGGGGATAAATTCAAGCTGGCTGCAGAAATTTGCTTATATAGTGAGAAGCCAAATGTTAATCACCAAGACAATGGGGAAAATGTCTCCAGGGCATGTCAGAGTCCTTCATGGCAGCCCCTCCCATCACAGGCCCAGAGGTCTAGGAGGGAAAAATGGTTTTGTGGGCCAGGACCAGGGTCTCCCTGCTCCATGTAGCCTCACAACATGGTACCCAGTGTCCCAGGTGCTTCAGCATCATTATGGCTAAAAAGGAGCAAGGTACAGCTGAGGCTATTGCTTCAGAAGGTGCAAGCCCTCAGCCTTGCAACTTCCACATGTGGTTGGGTCTGTGGATGCACATAAGCCAAGAATTGAGGTTTGGGAACCTCTACCTAGATTTCAGAAGATGTGTGGAAATGCCTGGATGTCCAGACAGAAGTCTGCTGCAGGGGTGGATCTCTGATGAAGAGCCTCTGCTAGGGCAGTACAGAAGGGAAATATGGGGTTGGAGCCCCCATAAAGAGTCCCCACTGGGACACTGCCTAGTGGAGCTGTGAGAAGAGGGCCACCATCCTGCAGATCCCAGAATGGTACATCCACTGACAGCTTACACCATGCACCTGGAAAAGCCAGATACTCAACACCAGTCTGTGAAAGCAGCTAGGAGTGAGGCAATACCCTGAAAAGCCACAGGGGTGGTGCTGCCCAAGGCTGTGGGAGCCCCTCTCTTGCATCAATGTGACCTGCTTGTGAGACATGGAGTCGAAGGAGATCATTTTGGAACTTTAAGGTTTAATGACTGCTCTATTGGATTTTGGACTTGGATGGGGCTTGTAGCCCCTTTGTTTTGGCCAATTTTTTCCATTTGGAACAGGTGCATTCACCCAATGCCTGTAAGACCATTGTATCTAGGAAGTAATTGCTTTTGATTTTACAGGCTCATAGGTGAAAGGGTCTTGCCTTGTGTCAGATGAGACTTTGGACTGGAACTTTTGGGTTAATGCTGGAATAAGTTAAGACTTTGGGGAGACAGTTGGAAGAACATGATTGCATTTTGAAATATAAGGACATGAGATTTGGGAGGGTAAGGAATAATATGGTTTGGTTCTGTGTTCCCACTCAAATCTCACCTTGAATTGTAATCCCCATAGTCCCCATTTCAAGGGCAGGACCAGGTGGAGGCAATTGAATCACAGGGGTAGTTTCCCACATGCTGTTCTCGTAATAATGAGTCTCATGAGATCTGATGGTCTTGTAAGAGTCTGGCATTTCCCCTGCTTGCATTTCTCCTTCCTGCCTCCTTGTGAAGAAGGTGCCTTGCTTCCTCTTTGCCTTCTGCCATGATTGTAAATTTCCTGAGGCCTCCCCACCCATGGGGAGACAGACATGAACTGTGAGTCAATTAAACCTGTTTCTTTTATAAGTTACCCAGTCTTGAGTATCTCTTTTTTAGCAGCGTGAGAATGGATTAATACAGGATCTAACTCTAAGTGCTTCAAAAGATAGAAAGTGGCAAAAGGTCATTTCTGTCATATTTTGTCAGGGTATTCACAGAGCCTGCCCAGATTCAGGAAGCGGAGATGTTGACTCAACATTTCAGTTTATGGAACATCACACATTTTCTGGTTACCTTTAATTCAACACATAACTAGATATGGATTGGTGTATATGATCATTAAAAATCTTAACATGTTAGAGGTGGGAGGGTCCTTAGTGCACATTGAATTCTCTTCAATTAAAAAAGATGGTACCAGTAAGCCCCAGTGACAGTAAAGGAATTACTTAAGATAAAAGAGTTAATCAGATGCAGAGCAGAGACTAGACACTGACTTCCTGAGAGAGTCCAGTATCTTTTGAACACTAAAAATATGTGGATAGTAATTACTATTTTCTGGGAAATATTTTCTGGTATAATAATTGTTATCCATAGCACCATAAAACACAGTCTAGCACGTAGTAGGTACTGAGTGGACTGCATAAAAAAAAGTAAAACAAAAAAACAAGCCTGTGCATATGAGTTTATAGTTTGGAAGGAGAAAAATTTAGGTTAGCAAGAAATGAGCTTTCGTGTCAGGTCACCTGGTTGTGACTTCAGGTTCCAGTGTAACCTTGGCTGACTATTTAACTTCCCAGTTCCTCAGTTTCCTCAAAACAAACTACCTTATAAACTTCCTGGTTCCTCAGTTTACTCAAAATAAACTACCATATAAGTTTGTTGGAAGGATAAAATGAGATGATCTACAAAAGGCCAAGCACATACTAAGTGGTCAGGAACACTTAACTCTTGCTTTCACAGTTTGGGTTTTGTTGATAATACAGTCTTTTTCTTTTCTTTCTTTCTTTCTTTTTTTTTTTTTTTTTTGAGACAGGGTCTCAGTCTATCACCCAGGCTGGCAGGCAGTGGCGTGATCTCAGCTCACTGCAAGCTCTGTCTCCCAGGTTCATGCCATTCTCCTGCCTCTCCTGCTTCAGCCTCCTGAGTAGCTGGTTCTACAGGTGCTTGCCACCATGCCCGGCTAATTGTTTTTTTTGTTTGTTTCCTTTGTAGTTTTAGTAGAGACAGGGTTTTACTGTGTTAGCCAGGATGGTCTCGATCTCCTGACCTGGTGATCTGCCCATCTCGGCCTCCCAAAGGGCTGGGATTACAGGCATGAGCCACTGCTCCCAGTCGATAATTATATAGCCCTTTGCTGAAGACATTTATTGTCTCATTGTAATCTGGATATGGTCATCAACTGAGAGTGAGATATAGGGGAATGTAGGAATATCGAACAAAAGGAAGAAGCTATAAAACTGTTTTCTCAGAGAGTGGAAAAATGTATAAAATTTTAGAGCAATTGAGTGACCCTTTGAAGTAATGAATTTTAAGTGAAACTAAGCAGTCTGCTGTAGTTTTCTCCAGAAATATTCAGTTGTTTAGATCTAGGTGCTGAGAAGGCAAAATATGTGTCAAGCAGAATTCGGATCTTGCAGAGCACGTAGGATAGAGAGGACCAAGAGAGTTAAAAGCTTTTGCAAGAAAATGAAAATAAGAATGAATGTTGAAAGCTCAGCAGAATTGGGAGAGAAATTTGTATAATTTTTTTTAACACAATAGAGTCATTTCTTTAAAAATCATATCTTTTGCAAAGGTGTAATAATTTTGAATAATTCCAAGTAAAGTTTTGTTAAAGAGAAATTAGAAAGCATGGAGATAAAAGTCATTGAAATTGAGGTCAAACAATGCTGCGGTTGAATCACATGTTCACCTATAAGTAAAGACAGAAGTTGGGTTTTAAGGCCTTAGGAGAATAAGAAACAGTCAAAGAGAAGGAAGAAAATAGCAGTAACGATGAGGAGAAAAGCTGACTGAATAGCCTGATGTCTTACGTCTCAAAAGACGAGGGACTTTTTTGTGAGAGTGAAAGAAAACAGTTTTCTAAAAACTGTGCCTTGCAGCGAAAAGTACTTAAGCTAATTTTCAAGACTCTAAGTATATCAAGTAGAGGAGAATTAGCAACAATATCTTGAGTAGGCTGTAGGGAAGCTACATCTTTATTCACAGAATTAAGAGTGTCTTTTAAGTCACAGGTGCTAGAAAAAAAATCATTCTATCATCATCATCATTCTTTTATTATAAAATTACCGTTATTAGCCTCACCATGGCCCACAGGAAAAGACTGAAAGTAAGGGAACAGTGACAGGAGGTTCAGAAGATAGAAAGGGCAAAACAATGGAAGGATGATAGTTGACAGAAGATAAGTCGTTTTCTGAAAGTATTTACCTACTGTGTGATCACTGAGAGTAACAGGACTGAAAACCGTGATGATCTCAGTGTATCCAATTAATTGGTCCTATTTGGTAATGGTTTGCATGAATTATATTCCAAAGCACCGTTTCTCACAATTTAACATACATGTGCATCACTTGATAATCTTTTTCAAATACAGATTCTGATTTGGTATATCTAAGTGTAGCCAAATATGCTGCTTTTCTAACAGGCTCCTAGGTGCTGCTCTCTTTTCATGCTTATTAACCCAGTCAACACGGGTTCTGTTGCCAACTTTACAGGCAGCAGAAACCAGTGAGGAAACTAAATGAAGGGAACTCCTCACTCTTCACCTCCTAGTGCACAGTGCAAACAACCAGAAGAATGAAATTTACGTACTTTTGAAAAGTTTATTCACAGTTTAATGACTTAATATTTGTTACATCGATTTTCTATTAAGAAACTCATACTCCAAAGACCTTCTAGGAGGTATGTTATCAAGAATTTCATTAAATTATACTTATCAAATATTTCAACTATTTAAAGAAGTGCTAAATTTTGGAGCAGGAAGAGAAAAAGTGAGGTGTAGAAGGTGGAAGAGTACCAAGAAAAGCATCAGTCCGTATGTAATTAATTGGTAATTAAACAAAGTTATATTCCATAACATATACGGGTTTTAATTTGTCAACTAAAAAGAAAAAATAATGACTGACAAAAGCATTACACATTGACAGAAACTTTTTTTAAGTTGTGGTGATGTGACTGACCTTGAGAGAAAGTACTAATCCCTACTCATCATTAAGAAAAATATGTATGAGCATCTTTTTATATTTCTGTACATCTTTTAAAATCAACCAAAGAAAGACATTAAATTTAGAAGTCTAACTCAAGAATTTTCTTAGGTTATTGGGGAAAATGTCTGTGAAAGCTGGAGAAAATGTTTACACCAAAAAATAAATTCCTAGTGAACGTTACTGACAATAGATCAGTCAAAAAAATCTACATTTTCTAATGCAAAGGGTCAGAAGCCGTAGAGAAGAATTGGTAAGGTTTCATGAGAGTAGCAGATACAAATATAATATATACCGTTACTTGAAATGACTTTAAAAATATTCAAGAGAAGATAGGAGAAATATGATTTATTTAGTTGCCTGATGATACTAAGTATTTTCTCATGTAATCATTTATATGAGGAGTGCCTTCTCTCTATTTCCCCACATTGAAGTATTTTTAAATGCCTCATTTTTGCCCCCAAAATAGATAGATATATTTAATTTTTTATTATACATGAGTCTTTTAGGGCTTGTTCTAGGACATTATGGGAACTCAGCTTCATGGGGTGAATGAATGGTTTGATGTGGAGACTCAAAGCCCTGGTAGCATCAGACCCATGCTTCTGATCGCAGAAGAATAAAAGGCAGGATTCTATAAACCCAGTGCCTAAGAGGTGAGAGGTCCTGTGTGTGTGGCAGCATCTCTCACTGACAGCATGAATGGCTAGGACTATGATTAAGTCTCTGACCCCAACACGGTCCCAGACTCCCAGATCTCTAAATTAGTTGTCAGTAACATTTTTCTTGTAAGAAGCTATTAATACAACCTCACTCAGGGATGGGATACAGGCATCTAAATCTGTAAACCTCAGACACATTGACCTAACTGTTTTCAGGGCTGTATTCTTGGGACTAGGTATAAAACTATGATAGGAACTGTCACTGACAACAAGGGCCTTAAAATCATTGTGCTCATAATCTGAGTAGTGACTAAGAAAAGGCTAAATTATAATTCTGCCACTTCTTCATTGTGTTAAGTTTCTGTTGTTCTTTAACTTATTATATAAATTTAGTACCTTAAAAACAGCACACATTTTTTATTTAACAGTTCTGTACAAGTCTGACGTGGATCTTCCTGGGCTAAAGTCAGAGTGTTATCAGAAATGTGTTCTTTTTTGTAGGTTCTAGGGGAGAATGTGTTTCCTTGTTTTTCCAGTGTCTAGAGGCCATGCATACATATGTCTTGGCTTATGGGCACCTTTCTAGGTCTTCAAAGCCAACAACATCGCAGCATTCTGATCACTTTTCTATAATAATTTCTTCTGACTGAGACTATAGCTGGGAAAATGTCTCTTCTTTTTAAGGGCTTATGTGATTAGATTTGAACCACTTGAATGTGGTTAAATGGGGGAATCTAATAGTCATTTTCACATCTCAAGGTCCTTAGCTTAATCACATCTACAAAACATTCATAAATCCCAGGGATTAGGATGAGAATATCTTTGTGGAGCCATTTTTCTGCCTACCACACCATTTTATGCTTTTCATCTCCTTTTTGAAACTTGGTAAGAATCACTTAGAGAGTTCCTTGAAATCTCTTCTTAATCAGCTCAGACGCCTTCATCTCTAATGAATGGTTGCAAACCGAGGCCAAACTGTCAGTTCAATGATTATGGCAGGGTTTCATTATAGCCGTGTTATAAACATCTCAAGCAGTATTTATCTATTCATCTATAGAAGCATATAGCAAAGAGCAGGCTCATTTTATCATTCGTGTGCATCTTAGCTTGACCACACCCACTGACACATTTTTAGAGTGAAAAGGACACTGTCAACAAGACATAAAAAAGGATTCAGAGTAAAAGGCTAGAACAATTTAGGACAATCCCAGTAAATGACGTCTATCCTAGGCAATCTGAAGCAGATGGTTTCCTTACTTACAAACCAGGTAAGGGGCTTCACATTTGTTCTATTGTGATGGGATCTGATAACTGTTCTAAAAAGTTTAATATTCTGGCTGCAATGTGGAGGTGTACTGTGAAGGGAAAGAGATGAAGCAGAGAAACCAGTGACTGGATTATTACACTTGGGTATAGCACTGGAGATACTAAGAAATGATTGGATGTAAATTACAATTTAAATATAGTTGTGACTGGCCTTGAAGTTGCATGTAATTGCAAGTGAGGAAAAGAGCAGAATTAAGCATGACTCCTAGGATTTTAATCTAAACAAGTGGGTAGACAGCATTGTCATAATCTGAAATACAGAACACTGAGGATAAAAGCGTTGGTGTACTGCAGGGCAGGTAAGAACTTTATCAAGAGACTTATGTTTAAGAATTATTATTGTAGAAGGAATAGTTAATATGTTATTATTGACCTTATATGAGCATCGTATAGAGGATGAGCAAGTTTAGAAATGGTATAAATTCCAGAGGTCAAAAGAGGTGGAAGAACCAGCAAATGAGATAGGCAAATGGCCAGTGAGAAAGACAATTAAGAGTAGTTAAGTGTTCAAGCAGGAGGAAGGCATCCACTCAGCTAGTGTGCTGAGAGTTGACAGGCACATTAAGACCTGGTCACTGGGCTTGCCAATTTCAGGAACTCAGTGTATGATAACTAATACTTTTTTAGTGGAATCATGAGGACCAAATCCCAGGTGGAATCTGAAGAAAAGATAATTTAAGATGAGTAGGTGGCAATGGTGATAGTGGTTAATACAAAACCAAACAAAAACACTCTCAGAGTTTTGAAAGCCAGCGAAAAATAGTGATTTTAAGACCCCTATTCTATTTATCTTTTTCAATCTTTTCCTTAGATTTCTACTAGTCATATGACATTAGAGTCATATGACTAACTTACAGTGTGATCTTAGGCAAGTACTTTAACCTGTTTTTCCTTAAAATTTCATCTTTAAAATGGGGATAAGAAGAGTTGCTAGTCTCAGGTTGTTAGAGGATTAAACTGGATAATGAATATGAAATGCTTGGAGTAGCACTTCTATATCATTGGGGCTTTATTATTTTTAAATTATTATCATTGTTGTTATTATTACCACTCAGAGTACCACAAACATTAGTTTATCCTGTCTCCAGGCTAACAGAGGCCCCATCATAGGAACATGGTAACAAATCTCCCCTTACTATTCCTTGGAGGGAAAAAATGCTGTTCTAAGACAGGAAAAACACACCCTGAAAACACTACTGGAATTTTTATACTCTGGTACATAAAATTTCATACATACCTATAATTTTTTAAAACAGAAACTAAATGCTTAAATATTTATTTAAATTCACTTTTAAAACCATGCATGAGCAAACTTGTTTAAGAGTTTCTACTATATAATTTAATAACAATAAGAGCTACCATCTGTTGAGAGCCCACTCTATGTCAAGAGCTGTATTAGACAGTTTACAAACATTATCTTGTTTAATGGCCAAGATACTTTTTCTATAGAAGTATGAATAACTCCATTTTTATAAATGAGGAGCCTGAAGTTTAGGGTAACTCATTAATTTTCCCAAGGCCACAGAATGGTGCATAGCAAAATAAGGATTAATGGACTCTACAGTCTTCCTCTTTCCATGGCACAAAAATGGCTCAGCTGTGTAATACATCTCTAAAACATCCATTGGGCTCTTACTCTATACAATGCTCCAATATATCAGGTGTGTGGGGACATGGATCATAATCCATATTATACAAATTGGGAAACAGAAGCTCTGACAGATGACAGTAATTTGTCCAAGGGTACATTATTTAAAGATAAAACGGGAAAATTCACTGACCCCCCTCACAGAATGTGCTACAAGGGTGTGGCTCATCTGTTCTGCCACTTTGCAAGTTCAAATGCCGTAGGAGAGAGGGAACACTGAGAGACAGATGCAGGAGCCCAGACGAGTATCCCTGGGCTCTGATACCATGACAGTGTCCAGGTATGGGTGTCTGCAACTCCTGAAGCCCAAATAGGCATGTGTTACAGTACACTCTTTTAGCCATGCTGTTCACAGATGGCTTAAGTGTTAAATAGGTCAGTGGACCCTCTGCCTTTTCATAAGGACAGAGGGCCAGGGTGACAATTTTCTTTATCCTGAGCTCTTGTCTGGTGTCCAGGAAAAATGAGGTCACACATGGACTTAAAGGATGAATGCAGGGGTTTTATTGAGTAGTGGAGGTGACTCTCAGTAGGATGGATGGGGAGCTAGAAAGGGATGGAGTGGGAAGATGATCTTACCCTAGAGCTTGGTTGTCCAGCTGCAGATCTCCTCTCTGACTGCCCCCAGTCAAATGCTTCTCAGTGTTCAGACGTTCCTTTTCTTTTCCCTGCCACGCCTTTCTGTTGTTCTGCTCTTCTGTTCATCTCCTCATCTAACCAGGGGCTTGGGATTTATATGGGTACAAGAGAAGGGGGTGCATAGCAGGCCAAAAGGCAACTTTGAGGCATGAAAACAGGAGTGCCTGTTCTCCTTTAGGGCTGTGGGTTTCCAGGCTTGAGGGTGGGGCTTTTACTGGGAAACCAGCTTCTTATGCCCAGTATTTCTCTGTCTCCTGTCTATTTGAAAACAGATTTAAACTCAGGCTTTTAGGCTGTGGGTCAGGTCTTCTCGCTTCACTAGGAGGCCTCCTAGTAGAGGACTTGGTTGTAGTAATGCTGGAAATGAAAGACTGAATAGAGGATCAAGCAAATCGTTTTTGTTTTAAATTTCAGCATAATTACTATTACATAATGTATTATATTACAGTCTCAAAATTTGAAAAGATAAAAATTTACATTGCAGACTTCAATTTTGGGGCTTAATTACATATTATGTTAGTTCAGAATAGTTTAAACTTCCAATTCAACTGTTTTCATTTTGACTTCTACTATTTAAAATATGATCCTGTATTACAATTATACTTTCTTGGCAAAATAACAAATCAATGTTAAATTATCTTCTTCCTTGACAACTCCATAAATCATATTATATTACCTCTCCTACTTGGGATGTCAGAGAATCAGTCACTGGACCATTTCAGAGCTTCATTTTCATAAACAATATACTTGGATTGATATAAGTCTTTCAGGGGTCATGTTTTCTCTATACTATTTTCCCTCTGTTATCCCAGAGTTTTCATGAATCTCATATATTTTTGTTTAATTATACCCTCTCTTACCTGCTTACTCCTAGGATCCATTCTTGGATTTTATTGCACATTCAAGATACCTTAAACTAAAAAAGCTACCAAAAAACACAATCCCCAAAGATTGGATTGTGATATTCACAGCACATTCTTGGCTTTCCTGAACTCTTGAAAAAAAAAAAAAAAAAAAAAAAAAAAAAAAAGACATTTCTTAGAAAGAGTCTTTAAACATAAATTTGTGAAGATTTTCCTAATGACATAACTGACTTGTTCTTTCCAAAGCAAATGTTTTGTAATAATTTCTATATGTTACAGTGATATCATTTCCTGCCAACCAGTCTCTCTGTTTCCAGCACTATTCTAGATAATATGCAATAACTGCCTTTTCCTTTGAGATACACTTGGTAGACATTGGAAATCGAAGGCAGTTTTTAATTTCAGAACCAATAATAAAAATCATTAATAACATTGAACAGATATTAAATGTCAGGCATTTCTGTAAGTTCTCTTTTTACCTGGGTCATCTTATTCAATTATTGGAGCAGTACTGTTCAGCAGGTGATATATTATCTCCATTTTACAGATGGAGAAGCTCAGGCACCCAGAGTTTAAGCAACTTTTCAAAAGCTCTTAAGCAGGTAAATTACAAAGTAGGACATTCAAGCCAATCCAATAGCCAACAGATTAACTAGTACTTTATGTTTCCTCAAATGAGCAGTAGTCAGATCTTACAATATCTTGGGATTTTAAAGTTTCTGGTGAAATCTATGAAGGTGAGTATTTGGGTGGGGTTTTGTTATTACTTCACACAGGGGTTTTGAGGTCCAAATAAAATTTATTTGAAAGTATATTTTAAACATGGTGCACATTTTTTCACTATCAGAATTTTAAATAATAGATCCTTTCATCAAAGCTATCCCTTAGTTTTTGAAATGTCATTATCAAGTTCAATGTTTTCATTCTACTCATTTTAATCTAAGTTGATGTTGAACATTTTGAATAACAAATTGCTTGAAGGTATGCACTGTACTTTCAAAATAGAATTAGATATTTCCTTTTAATTTCCCTGTGAATGTCTCTTTATTTCTAAAAATGTTGAGTATTGAAATAAAGTGTTATTAAAATACATAGCAAAAATCAAAGCAATGTAAACAAATTAAAAGGTGTCTGTGAAGGGAGTATAGTTATCATTATTATACACAAACTTTAGTTCTAAATCCTGAGCTTTTTTATACTCCACAGTTTCATAAGTCATTTTATATAATGGAGGAAAAGATACTATTTTTTAAAGGATACAAAATTTTAAGGCTCTATATTTCAAAATGAATTTGTCATATGGCACCTACTTTATGAATATTGAGTTGCAAAATAAATATCTTCCATTTTTACTTTTAGATTGTGCATAGTGATTTAGCATTCATAGCCAGTGGTTTATCTACATGGAGTGTTATGAAGAATATACTAAGGGGAAAAGCAAAAGTAAGCTTTCTTATGATGGAACATGACACAAGGCTAAATGTAAACTATATAGTGACATTGTGGGTTACATATCCATTACCTGTGTAGCTTAACTGTTACTTCTCTGGGACAAAAAATACTTATGAAGAATTATTATATTCATTTTATAGAAATACATGATTTATAGATGTTAAGTAGTGTGCCTAAGTTAAGAATTGAATTCAGGTAGGTCTACCTTAAAGGCCACGTTCAGAGTTGTTGATGTTTGAACCAAGCTTGGAAGCATTACTAGAACTCTGCTGGGTAGAAATAAGGAAAACATACTATCCAGATAGAGAAACACATTTGCAAACCTCAAGACATGAGAGACCACCCTTTACTCAGGAACCTGATACTTCTTTTTATTGGTGGAGTAAGATGAGACTTCCATTCCAGAAATAGATCATGCAGAAAGTTCTTAGAAGCCTGGATTTTATCCTGAAATTCATGGGAAAACATTCATAGATGTTATAGATTATATGGGAAGTAGGAAAGAAAAGGAGTTAGAGCTAAATCAATAAATAACATACTAAAGTAAAATAAAATAAAATTACTGATAGAATTGATGTCCCAGCTAAAGTCATCATATTCCATAAATGTTTAAAGATGTGAACCCTACATTCCCCTTTTTTACTAGCAGAGTTCAAAAGTCTAAGTGTGCGAGTAGCGATATCAGCTTGTGGAATTGGATAGGATGTGTATAGGATGGATGCAGCAGTAAAACAAGGTATTCAGGGAATTTTAAGATAAAAGAGATAGAATAGTTAGTAAGGTTGTGAATCAAAGGCATGAGAAGAAGTAAAGGAAAATCAGGGGATAGATGACAGACTGCAATGTAATTAAACTATGAGCAGTGTCAGAGTGCTTAGCAGACACAAGTGGATGCTGAGTACAGATCCGAGGAACACAGTGCTATGACACACCAAATCCAAAGTGTGGCTCTAGCAACCAAAGGATTTGTTGTCTTATTTCCCTGAAATGTAAGCAAACTTCCCCTGGATAAAGGAAGAAGACTTTAATACAACAGAATGTTTTCAGGGAGGAAGATGTTTTTAATTTATGTTATATTGGTCAGCAAACTAATCACTCTCCTAACACAGAAGGGCAGAGCTGCCAAGTCCTTTTTATATTCTGAAGTCTTTGACAAGGTATGCCAAAATAGTGTGTAGAAAAGCTATAGAGTGTTGCCTCCCAATAATCTTGCAAGTACATTTTTTTCCAGGTCACAATAAGTTATGAGTTGTATCCATGTAACTTGGTTTCTACTCGAGCTACCCATAATAACAGCAGAAGTTTAGATAGAGGAGTAGATTATAAATAAAGTCATCAAGACCTTTAAGGGTTTGTAGAAAGTGATCTGAATTTGAAGGTAAATCATGAAATCCCAGAACAGAAAGGTACAGCAAATTTACTTAGAAAAAACAGAAAGCAATACTCATAAAACAAGACCTTTTTGTTGTTGTTGTTCATACCGACTTTATTCATAATACCTGGAAATCAGAAACAATCCAAATGTCCTTCCACAGGTGAATGATCAAACAGATGGTGCCACATGCACACCACAGAACACCACGCAGCCACAGAAAGGAATGAACCACTGATACACAAAACAACTTGGAAGGAGCTCAGGGAAATTATGCTGAGTGAAAAAAAGAAAATCTCAAAAAGTCATTCTCATTCTTTCACGTGAGAATTCAGTTGTCTACAAAGCCAGACATTAAAAAGGTCTACAGAAATCTAAGGCAATGTCACTCTTTTCACTATTACATTTAAAGAATATACTCATATTTTACTAAGAAATGTTTTGTTTATATTAACATGTAAGGGATTATTATTGCCTTAAAAATAAACTAATAAATACTAAAACAAGATCTTCATGGCACAATAAATAAAAGAAGAAATTGCTATTTTAGCAGTCCTTACCTCCAACCATATCACATTAACTTGAGTTTTAGTGGTATGTGTACTGGAGTATTTAGTGGGAAGTATACTTTGAAATGTATCAAAAATTAAAAATATGGATGGTTAGAGGGAAAGAGACATGATTAAGCAAACATAACAAAATATTAATAGGACCATCAAGATAGTGGTTATATAGTGTTCAGTAAAAATTTTGCATGCCTGAAAACTTTCTTATAATATGCTGAAAAACAAAACAAAAATATCCAATGGTGAAGGGGATATTTGTTTTCTTACTTGCTCCACTACAGACTTTTTGAGACATTGTGTAATCATAGAATTAATACAACAAGGTCTAGACCTTTGCTATGCTAGAAGTCATTTCAGCTGTTTTGTCAACACTCTGGACATTTTCCTTGGTTCAGATGTTAGCTTCTTTGACCTGGAACATTATAGCCTCAGTGTAGACTTCATTGGGCATCATAGCTATGGTCACACCTTGGACAGAAGCTGAGAATTTTGACTGGCAATAACTGTAGACATAATAAGGGCAAACCAGACTGAGAGGAGTTTTCACATGAGCCAAAGGGTTAGTCTGGGGAGCAGCTTAGTTACCTGCCCTTGAAGACTCTCAAATCCTTTTGGAAAAATCTGATAACATCAAGAATTCCTAAAAATGTGAGAAAGGAGTTATAAGCATACTAATTTATGGTTATAAATATGTTGCCTAACCTGGTTTGACCTAGGACTCACTACTTATAAAAGTTATTTAAAATGTCCATGAACTCAGAAGAATGTTCGCAGTTCTGTTTCTCAAGAGTTTACTGTAGGCAGTGGTATACTAAGTTACCCACAAAGAGTTTGATATGGTTTAGCTCCGTGTCCCCACCCAAATCTCACCTTGAATTGTAATAATCCCCACGTGACAAGGTTGGATCAGGTGGAGATAAGTGAGTCATGGGGGCAGTTTCCGTCATGCTGTTCTTGTGATAGTGAGTGAGTTCTCACAAGATCTGATGGTTTTACTAGGCACTCATTATCTCTCCTGTTGCCGAGTGAAGAGGTGTCTTCTGCCATGATTGTATGTTTCCTGAGGCCTTCCCCAGCCAGGCAGAACTGTGAGTTTATTAAATGTCTTTCCTTTATAAATTACCCAGTCTTGAGTATGTCTTTATTAGCAGCATGGGAACAGACTAATACAGAGTTCAACTTCAGTAAGGTAGGTTCTAACTAAGGCTAAAGTTGGAGTGAATAATACAAGATGTGGTCAAAAAAGAAGGGAATTTGAACGCAGTGAGATGGGTATCAGAACCCACAGTGTATAGAACAGGAAAGAAGATCAAATGGGAGAGCTTCATAAGTCAAAGTTCACCCAGAGTAGAATAGGGACAGAAATGTTGGTGGATATGAGCTTTGATTAAATATTTCATTCTAAACCATAAGCTTCATGAATGTAATGCTAATCATGTTATCTTCATCTCTATACCTCCAGTACTGGCCATAGTGCGTGAAATCGCAGGCAGATTTACCATGAAGAAAATGAAATCTTTAAGCTTCAGGGTCTCTTCCTTATACAGATCCCTTCCAAGGCCTTGGGAGGGCCCCAAGCAATGTGTTCACAAGTTCATATGCTTCTGATAAACATTCATCTTTTCATAAAATATGTCCTTCTGTAATACTTTGTTAAAAACAGCCCCCAAAAGTATATAAGCTCAGGCTTCTACAAATCTGAATCCATCACTGTCTAAGATGTAGTAGATATTCGGTTAATATTTTGGGATTAATGAATGAATAAAAAGGGAATTGAACGACAAGATTTTTAAAGAACTGAGAACTTTAAAACTTGGGGAATATATCTTACAATTGTTCAGTACCTTGCACATATTGCATAGATACATAAAATACTTTCCTTAAAAAAATCACATTATATATATATATATATATATATATATATATATATATATAGAGAGAGAGAGAGAGAGAGAGAGAGAGAGGGAGAGGGAGGGTCTTGCTGTCACCCAGGCTGGAGTGCAGTGGCACATCATAGCTTACTTCATCCTGGAACTGCTCCTGGGATCAAGTGACCTTCCCACCTCATCCTCCTCCTGAGCAGCTGAGACTGTAGGTGCATGCCACCACACTCACCTAATTGTGGTAGCTTTTGGCAGAAATGGGGTCCTGCTATGTTGCCCAGTCTGATATCAACTCCTGGCCTCAAGCAGTTCTGCCACTTCAGCCTCCCAAAGTGCTGAGCTGCTGCACCTAGCCTGAAAATATATATTAGTGTTTGGAGAAAGTATGTGAGAGGAGTGATAAATAAAAAATAAAAGAACAAATGTTTGAACCACCTCACTCCTCATGAAAGCCTGTATTCTAAAACAAATCAAATAAATGAAATTGAAAATATTGAGCTTTTTTTCATCACACGATGTGATAGGGCATACATATTTTATTTTCTCTAATAGCTATCAAGAACAACCTTAAGCATCTCATTCTAATTCCAAAACAGATTTTAGAAGAAAGTGGGTAGCCACTGGAGAAACAAAACATTAACACATAGACATTTCAAAATATTTCTATTCAACAAAAGAGTCTATGAAAATTAAGTAAACTAGTAAAAGCATTAGGACGACCTTGAAGCGTTTTGCTTTTGGTTTTGGTTTTGTTTTTGTTTTGTTTTGGTTTGGTTTTTTGTGTGTGTGTTTTAACAAACTAGTAGGCATTCTGGAAATATTCACGGGAAACAGAATGAAGAATTTGAGAGACCTCATATCTGAAAATCTTCACTAAACATTAATTTTTATTTTTTAAATAAAGCAGAAGGAAAGACAAGATAAAGCTCTATGCTTAATCCTATCTGTAATGTTTATGTTAAGAGAAGCAGCATTAGGCATATTAATGTGTTTGCTTCTCCTCTAATTTATGATTCCCTTCTTTCTTTAATGAGATCTGCTCTACAGCCCATAAAATAATTGTTATGGTAAACTGACTTTTTAAAATTAGCTACACACCAGTTGGTCCAGAAACCTATTCCTCTAGACCATTCATGCACAAAATACCTTTGTGTGAAACCCTTTCCAAATGTGTGATGACTGGAGTTAGTCCAGAAGTTTGCCAGCAGAGTCTCTCTGCGTGACTGTCAGTGGGAATAGGCTTACAATTTCCTTTCCTCAGAAGTGTTGCCGTGAGACGCTGTCATGCAGGCATGCTCAGGCCACTTGCAGGCTGACACTGAAACATACATTCAACCCCAGTGCTATTTCCAAAGAATTTGTTTTCTTTAACCTGCAGAGATGCTACCTGACCTAGCGTCTGGCTGTATGGCAGAGTGTTTGAGGGAGAACCTGTTCAAAGACACTCAGGAGAGCTGGAGGGAAATTTTCATGGAAACACGTAGCCTGTCCTTAGAACCATTGGCTCATTGTTTCATACTCTTACCAACTGTTTTCCTCTGTGTGAACTCACACTGTGGTTGTTACTCCACCACAGTGCCTCCTGATGGAAGAAGGGAGACTGAGCCAAGAGTCGTTGAATCCATCCTGTCCTCAAAGGGGGTTAGGGGAGCAGAGAGGTTTGTAAAATAGCCCAATTCACAAGACATAGAGTGTAGCACTAATAGGATTTCAAAGGAAATATTTCAAAGTAATGTAGAGAAAAAGGGTTGAGATGGAGCATGCAAGCTCATTTTCCCCTTACTAACACATTCCTTAATCAAAAAGGCTAACAGGGATGAATGCACTCCAAAGCGGTTACTGATTAACATAAATATTTTTGAAGTGGTCCAATTTGTGTTCATGGAAGCATTCCACATATTTGGAAGAAAAATGAAGCTTTGTTTTGGAACAATTAGTATCAGTAACTTTTGTAACACTTCAAAACTCTAAGGGAAAATAAACTGGAGCCACCAAGGAAGCTTTAACATTACTTACCACATATTGCATTATTCTACTGAATTCTTTCTTTTATTTTTTTCTTTTCTTGAGAGCATGATCATTTATTGTGCAAAGGAAAATTATGAATTCCACTACCAACACTGACAAATAAATATTATTTAAGTCAATTTTACTATTGATATTAGAATTGAGGACACAAGCATTAGTTTATTTACTTAATTTTGCAAATATATTAAGAATCTTCTAAATGCAAGCCTTCTAAACGTGGGGTGCAAGGAATCTAGTAGTGAAGAAAGTTAGTGTACACTGGAAATTCTCAGTATGCATATACTCCTTACTTTCAATAACCTCTCTATATAAGTAGCACTCTGGAACTGATAAAATTTGGCACTACTTTATTATATATTAATTGAATACTTGAAATTAAGAGGCTTGTTCAGCTCCAACAAAAATCTGTGTTAGAATGCATTGCCTCAAGGCAAGATTTGACAGTATCATCTAAAACACTGAAAATGTCATTCCAAGAGGACAGGGTCTGATGCATCAGGGACATTAAGGTATAAATTTACAAAACTAGCTGAATAGGCAAAATAATTGTATACTATAATTTTCAGCATATAATTTCAGCACCTGGCCCATATTCTCTTCAAATTCATATGAAAAATATTTGAAAAAGGAGGACATTGTAACCTTGCATTAATTAAAACCAGGCCATGACCACATTTATAATTTTTAAGTATACAGAATTTCTATGTGTTTTATAAGATAGATCATCTGAGAATACAGCTTTTGAGAGAAGATAATAAACTTTTTCAGCTTAGACTTCTCTTTAAAGGAACATATTCATTCATCTTAAATATAACTCAAAAGAGTATTGTGACTTATTTTTCAGAAATTTTCTTTATGGCCAATCGCTAGAGAATAAGATGTTTGTGGACGACTCATACAGAGGAACTGCAAATGGAAGAAGCCATACTGAAGAGGAGGAGACGGAGCATAAGTCAGGTCAATACTTGCACTTTAGATGTTACAAAGTTAGGAGAGGGTACACAAAAATACCAAAGAGACAATACGCAACGCAACCAGGTACTATCCAATGACTCTGTTCAGTGGTGGGGAACCAGAGACCAAAACTCTAATCTAGAGCTACATGTTTAAATGTAACAGCTATGGGAGAATGCAGTCAGATGAAAATACCAAAAACCATAAATACGAACAATAAACATAGTCAAACTAAACAGACTACAGGCCACAATAGCATCTTGGAAAAAGTGTGTGTGTGTGTGTGTGAGAGAGAGAGAGAGAGACGGAGTACAAAATTAGGGCTAAGATGCTAGAGAATTCAGGAGGGCATCAGACTACATCCAACTGCGGGTAACAAATCTGCACATCTGTAGCTGTTCTGAAACTTTTTCAATGTCTATGCTTTAGTTAACTTCACTA
The DNA here is from genome assembly GCF_002776525.5 of Piliocolobus tephrosceles. Lineage (NCBI taxonomy): Eukaryota > Metazoa > Chordata > Mammalia > Primates > Cercopithecidae > Piliocolobus > Piliocolobus tephrosceles. The sequence continues at coordinate 49,907,620 of NC_045455.1, read as the reverse complement.
ATTTAAGATTAGATTTGATCGCTACAAGTGAGGTGATTTTTTAGAAAATAAGAGAAGGATGAGACATAATTAATAATCCACAATTAATTCCATCTCTTAATAAATGTAATCAAGTGGTACATTCATAGACAAGCCTTTAACATGTATATTTTCAGAAAAATCAAATGTATTAGCCTTCAGCAAACACAGCTTAACAAACTGAAAATAGTCCCGTTTGTCAATGAAGAAGTCATGAATCAGTGAATTTCTAAACATTTTCAAAACACATTTACTTATTTTCTTACTTTATATTACTGTCACCCAGGCTGCAGTGGAGTGGCATGATCATGGCTCAGTGCATATACATGGTTCAACCTCTGGGTTCGAGCGATCCTCCCACCTCAGCCTCCTGAGTAGCTTGGACTATAGGAGTGTGCCACCATTTCCTGCACCTGGCCCATATTCGCATTAAATGCATATGAAAAATACTTGAAAAAGGAGGGTATTATAAACTTGTGTTCATTAAAACCAGGCCCATGACAAAATTTATAACTTTTAAGTGTACCAAAACTACATGTTTTATAAGATTACTCATCTGAGAATACAACTTTTAAGTCACTAAAATTTCAGTGATGGCTTTCTTGCAGCTGCAAAAAAATGGCTAGCAATGGCGTAGATTAGGCATACAGGAAAATAGGAAGGCCCATTTTCAAATCAAATTGGCGGGCTCCAGAGTTGCATGGATCTGGGTTGGAATATAAAAAAGCTTCATTCAGGCTTTCAGAGCTTCACTTTCCACTTTAGCAAAGGTGAGATTAAAGCTTGTTGAGGGTCTAGAAAGAGGTTTATGAAGACACAAATGATATCATGTGTATTATTACAGTGCCTGGCCCACCTGGCCTGATTTAATCACAAGAGATCCCTTCCTCACTAACCAGGACCTCTGAATATTCATTAATCCACAGCATAGCACTAACCATTCTTCTGGAGGGAGGGGCCACCAGTCTCTTATAGGAGTATCCTAATAGGTCCATCATCCTAGTGTATATATAAGCCATATTTGCATCACTAATCACAAAATCTGCAGCAAGACTGGTTTCAGAAATCCCTCCCTGAGACCCTCTGCAGAAGACTGCCCAGAGTCACCTGCTCCAAGAATAAATTGGCACTTTAGAGTCCTGTCTGCTTTCTGACCAAGAGAATTGCTGATTTTGTCTTCGTATCCTCTGAATTACCAAAGACAGCCAGATGTCTGACTAATCTGCAATTGGCCCCAGGTTGTATGTAGAGCTCATCTGGGCACCTACCTCCGCAACTGAGGAAACATGGCCTTCTAGAACACCAAGGATCATCTGTAATTTATGAAGAAACATTTGGAACAGGAAGGAGCTGGGTGTATCTGCACAATCAGCACCTGCAGAACCTACAGAATTCCTGCACAACCCAATCCTCTGAAGAAAATTCACCTCACTCCAGACCTTCATTCACAGGTCCAATGGTGGTTGCAGCAGCCTTGGCAGAACTTCAAGCAGAAGCTGACTGCCCAATTTGTCTGGATTACTTGAGAGACCCTGTCACCATGAAATGTGGACAGAAGTTTTGTTATTTCTGCATCCAACACCTCTGAGCAGATCTAAATGATGGGTTCTTTTGCCCTGTCTTCATCAATGCCCAAAGGGGCAATTCAGGAGCACTATCCATCTGGGAAAGATGATAGAAATTTCCAAGCTATTCTACATCACCAAGAGCAAGAGAATAAGGCAGGAACAAACATGTTTATGCAAGAAGTACAACCAGATCTTGATCTTTCCTGCAAGAAGAACCTGTAAGTGTTATGTACCCTGTTCTCTCAGCCCCCTGACTACCAGGGCCACCAGAGGCCCGTAGAGAAGTTGCTTGTCATCACAAATGATAGAGGTACAAAAACTCATAGCCAACAAAGAAAAAAAAAAAAAAAAAAAAAAAAACATTAGAACTGAGAAGGAAAGTGGAAAATCAAAGGTGGAAATTAGCCTCTGAATTTAAGCACCTGAAAGGAGTTTCTAGTATGTGAACGAAGACAGTGCTTTCAAGTCTGGCAAAGGAAGGAAAGGACATCCAACAGCAACTCCATGCAAAGACAGAAGCATTTTCAGTTCACATTTCCACACTCTATGGTCTACAAAAGGAGGTGGCAGAGAAGCGTGTGATGCCAGACATAAAATTTCTGGTGAACATCAGAATTGTTTAAGACAAGTGTGAAAGCCTGGAAACCTTAGCCTTCTATTCATTCCAGTTAAGGCAAGAAGAATGCTCTCCTCCTCCACAGTTTTTAGCTCTGCAAAAAACAAACAACAAAACACACACAACACACAAAATGAAAACAAAAACAAACAAAACCTGGAAATGTAAAGAAGATGTAACTCTGGAATCTGAAACAGCACATACTAATCTGCTTGTATCTGAAAACAAAAAAAAAAAATCTGCTACTTTTGTGAAAAAAAGGTAAAAAGTTAATGTAGCTAATTTCATGTTAGTTCTGGGTTCTGAAGGATTTGCTTCAAGTAAATATTACTGGGAGATTCTAGTGGATGACAAGTCCAGATGGACCCTGGGGCTTTGCAAGAATTCCCTATCCAGGAAGGGAAAGCAGTCCCTGTCAAGGCAGAATAGACACTGAATAATTTAGAAGCAAAGTGGTGACTATGGGGCCTGAGGTACTGTTCCAGTCACTCTTCTGGTAAAGGAAAAGTCAAGAGGAATTGGGATTTATCTGAACTATGAGTTGGGTGAGATATATTTTTACTACTTGAATGACAGGACTCACATCTATTCTTTCCCATATTAATGTATTTAAGTACTTAAAAGTCTTAGTTTTAAATTGGAATCAAAATCTATTACAATCTGTGCAGTAACAGGCTATGAAGGGTCAACTGTGACACTACTTCATTTTTATATGATTTATGGACAGTTGGTAGAATGTTATACAACTACCAGTGCAACCAGCAACCTTAATAAAACAAATACTTTTACAGCTTTTAGACATAGCATCTCAACAGAGGTGATGCTATTGAAATGAAATGAAAAAAAGGGAAAGAGTTGTTGTGGGAACTTATGGAGATGTGGGAATTAATTAAAATATTTCTGGAATTTTAAGATTAGAGTGTAAGAAAAAGTAATTTCTCAGCTGCAATAAATACATTTTCTTGCATTTAACAAAAACAAAAACAAAACTTTCAAAACTTAAATAGTAGATCATAAAGTTCAATTGGATGTAATAACCAATATTCAGTTTTAAAGACAATGAAATACTGAATATATAATATATACAAATAATACACAGAAAGAGTCATAAATAGAGTGCACCACATTTAATATTTCATGAGACTCAATTGTGCAATTGGACATGTTTGGTGAGTCACAATATAATATGTACTTTTTATTTTGTGATGAGGTCAAAGTAGATATTAACTGGCCTAGAAATGGAAGTGGGGAGGCTGTGAACCTATTTTTTTTCCATATATTCATTTTCAGGCTACATCTTAGGATGTTTTTCTTTATTCAACTGTCCTATGAAACATGCTTTTTATCTGTTTTCACTGACATAAAATGTTGAGACAGAAATATGAATTTTTTTTTTTTTACCTGTGTGCACCTCTAAAGGTGATTTTGCCAAACTAATATCCTTTCAAGCCTTACCTTCTAAAGTTCCAACTTATAATGCTCAGAAAATTAAAACTCAATGAAAATGTTGATATTATCAAAAGCCATCATATTATTGATTTTTACTGTATAATTTTACTAAACTTTAAAACTTCTAACACTCCCACAAACATACCATCATTACAATTTTAAAGCAGCTTTAAAAGTAGAACTCAAATAAGTCAGCTTTTTCTTTACTTTATCTGCTTCAGGCAATGAGGAATTTGCTGTGTCTCAGTGAGATATTTGAAATTTCTCTTATTTAAATTGTCTCAACTTCAAAGTATTTAAAATACAAATCCATCTTTCTTGGCAGTCTCAATGTCAAAAAGTTATCAAGGGAACAAAATCCATCTTCAGTTTAATAAAATTATACATTTATACAAAAGATAATATCATAATCTACAGCCAAACTAAACTCTATAAACAATCAGAACAATACTGAATTCAAATGACTATATTTATGGAAAATTGTAAGAAAATAAAGAATATTAAAAACTCCAGATAGACATAGAATCAAGGAGACTTGACTCACAGTTAACAATGCAGTCCACAGAACTGCTGGATGAAACCACAAAAGCTATGGGAATATGAGAAGAGAGATGGACAATTCTGGCTTCTTTCTCTCTCTGATGGAATGAAAGCATCACTGCACATAGTTTACTCATTTTGAGTCTTGGTTCCTTCCTGAGAAAAAGTAACTTGGGGCCAGGTGCTGTGGCTCACGTTTGTAATCCCAGCATTTTGGGAAGCCGAGGCTAGTGGATCACCTGAGGTCAGGAGTTTGAGACCAGTGTGCCCAACATGAAGAAACCCTGTCTCTACTAAAAATACAAAAACATTAGCCCGGTGTGGTGGCAGGTGCCTGTAATCCCAGCTACTGGGGAGGCTGAGGTAGGAGACTCGTTTGAACCTGGGAGGCAGTGGTTGCAGTGAGCCAAGATGGCACCATTACACTCAAGCCTGGGGAACAAGAGCAAGACATCACAAAAAAGATAAAAAAAGAAAAATAAAATTAACTTGAAAAACTCACTCGATATTTACTTGCAATCTAGATAAAGAAAATAACTGGATGAAAAGTAAGCTTTATTTCTAGTTTAAATATTATCACTAGCTAACATTTAGTAAGTGGTGTGATTTTCTTGAGCCAGACTGTTGAACTCAAAACCTGATGGCTGTGTGACATTAGACAAATTACTTAAATTGTCTCAATCTCAGTTTTCTTATCTATAAAGAGAGAAAATAGTCCCACTTCAAAAGGTTGTTGTGAGACATCAATAAATTAGTAGATATAAGCCACTTAATACAGTATCTGGCAGATCTAAGTTGATTTGCAATTATTATTATTGTTATTTGCTTATTTTTTTAATCTTTACATCTTGACTTCCCAATGAAATTGTCAAGATTAATGAGCCAGTCTGTTTGAGCATTGTCTCATTAGGAAGAAAGAGTTTCTAGGTAAATACCAGACCCATAAGAGCATTAATCACACTTTGGTACATTTATAAACACTCTTATAGAAACACTATAAAACTATACTAATGATAATAATAGCATATATTAATAATCCTTAAAATTGAACTTATTCATGCAGGTTCTGATATATAGGAACATTGAGGAAAAAATATATCAGAAAACCATCCAAAAAACAAAAAAGTTGTCTTCTGTATTTGTTTCTTCTCTATTTCTTTTGAACTTTAACATCACAAACACAACTACACAAAAGCTTTCCTAAGCAGAAATACCTTTTTTTGCTGCTAAGAGAGTAGACAGAAATCAAATTTACAGTGCCTGGCTGTTTGCTATATTGAGAAGAGGGAGCTTTTCAACACTCACAGTGCCAACCAAATCCTGAACCAGACACACAAGTCTCTCTGATCTGTTTTGTCTTGTTTTGTTTTGTTTTCTTAATTCACATCCTGCTGTGGTTTGAATGTGTCCCCCAAAGTTTATGGGTTGGAAACTTAATACTGAAAGCAATAGTGTGGAAAGGTGGGACCTGTAAGAGGTGATTAGGTCATAAGAGCTCCACCCTCATGAATGGATAAATGCCTTCATTGCAGCAGCAGGTTAGCTCTCACGGGAGTGGGCTCCGGATAAAAGCATAAGTTCAGCCGCCTTCTCCCACCTCTCTTTTTCAGGAGCTTGCACTCTCTTGCCTTTCTGCCTTGCACCATGGAAGGACACAGCAAGAAACTCTCACCAGATGCTAGACCCTCAACCTTGGACTTCTCAGCCTCCAGAACTATGAGAAATAAATCTCTGTTTATTGTAAATTGCCCAGTCTCAAATATTATGTGACAGCAGCACAAAACAGACTAAGATGCCCCTTTAACATAAACCACAGAGTTCCTACGGAAAACAGGCAACACGGAATGTTTCAGGAATGTTTCAATCATTGAAGGAAAGGAGAAACAAAAGGAGAGATTGTGCTGAAGTAAATAGAGCACATACTGTGACGGGAATCTCACAACCTTACCAACTTTGAGATCTTGTCTGGAGATCAGATAAAGGTCTTGAGATCAGGTAAGGGTCTTGTAAAGAACTTCTTTATGTTATGTTTCAAATCTGAGGTTTTGTATTCAGGTGAAATAGCTAAAGATCTGAGTCCTAATCTGCTGTGTCACTTTGACTATGTAGTGTACAATGTCTTAAATGCATATTTTCTCATTTAATGTAACAGAAACACCTTAAGGGAGATGTTTTTGTTAATCTCCAGTATGGAGGCACATAATTGAAGTTTCCAAAAAGTTGATTAACTTATGAATAGTGAATAGCAAGTTAGAGTTTGAATGCATTTCTTTGGAATTCAGAGCCAGTGTTTTTATACGGTGTCACACTACTCTTATATATGCTTATTCATTGAATGTAGGTTGTATTATTTTTCCCACTGATATCTATTACAGGTTTGCATAAAAAAATCCTCTTTTATAATTAGGGGGCTAAATAAACTCTATACATGTAACAAATAGTTTCTGAATGATAATATGGTGAGCACTATACGCTGTATTGGAGTACGACAGTAAATAAAACAAATATGGTACCCAAGTTTATGGTTGAGAAGGACACATTATTTTAAAGAAGTGTAAAAATCTGTCCAATTAATGCTCCCCTATCTTTTCATTGTAAATTATCAGGATTTAACTTTCGCTGTGTGCCAAGCTATTGTGCTGGATGCTTTTATACATTATTTCACT
>NC_045455.1:49801874-49900753 GCF_002776525.5 Piliocolobus tephrosceles | reverse complement strand
CTGTGTGCCAAGCTATTGTGCTGGATGCTTTTATACATTATTTCACTTAATCCCTATCTAGGAGTCAATTTTGTTTTTATTTTACAAAAGAGGAAATGTGCCTAACTAGTATATGCTTGTGTCAATTTATTCTCCCTCCAGCATTGAGTAAAAATGACTTATTTTATTATGTCTTCTTCAGTATTCATTACTTTCCTGAGAAACTGCTAATTTGATAGATTAAAAAATGTATATAATTGTTTTCATTAGGATTTTTATCTTAATGAGGTTGGAAACCTGTTGATATATCAGCAAATATTTATTAGGCAGCTATTATTTACCAAGTAGTACACATGGCATAGCGGATAAAAGAAAAAAAATCTTCTTTTTAAAAAATGAGAAAGTAAAAGGAAGTTTATAAGCCTCATAGGTGAAAGTAAATAGCCCCATTTTATTCATGGCCTAGTATGTCTTTGGTCACAGGGGTACAGTTGGTTAATGTCCACATGGAAAGCAAAAGACATTCTGTATCGATGACACTATTGCTTCTTTTTAAAAATAAGGATTCTGTATTATAAAATTGACTATTATTTTCCTCTTTGTATAAGTCTTTCTGTTCAGCTTTTTCTATCTTCTACACGCTAAAGAATAAAATTTAATGTGGCTCACAATTCAAAAGAAAATAATGATTTTTATGGTGAGATAAGTGTGTATTGTGAAGTAGTATTTATAATACATCTGCACAAATAATTACTAGTCTAAATATGTAGTTCATTTTAGTGTACTTCAAAAATATGTCTGTTGTTTTTGCTAAGATACATTAACCATCTTGGATTTGTAATGTTGCATACAGGCTGTTAGTTAGTATCAAAAAATCAGAATAGAACCAAAACCACATTTCTAATGTCTCAGTTTTCATTCTATTTTCTTTTAGCCAGATCATACTGTCTTCCCAATCTCTCACTTGACAGCAAGTGAAATTGCCGTAGGCTAGGAACATCACAGTATGAAAGTGAGATGTCATGATAAAGACACCTAATTTTCATTGCACCCATATGGCATATTCATTTTTCTTAGTCTCTTTTTTGGTTTGGAAAATCACCTATTTCATTATATCCCATTGATTCTGCTTGCTTGTTTAAAACTGTACTAACTCAGAATTGAGGCTATGCCTATTTGTCCATGGTTGTTTTGCATGATTAATCAAAGACTATGTGATGGTGGAATCACCATAAGATGTTGATTGTTCACTTATTAGGCAGAAGTTAGAAAGTCTTAAGTTTAGTGATTGCTGGATTGCTACATAAGCTTATTATGCTCAGGGATCTGGATTAGTACCTTGATGATTCCCTGGGCCTTTTTCTCATCAAAACCAGACAGCTGCATCCAATCAAGATATTGGTAAAAACACAAAGTAGTCCCTGAAGTCCCCAGAAGACTTTCCTTTCTATATCTTTGGCTAGAACTTTGTTACATACACACTCCTGCATGAAAGACATGTCTAACCTTCAGAGAGATTAAAGAATACCTGTTCCATCCCTGAACAAAAGCAGTGTGATAGCAATAAGGAAAAAGTTGGAGAAAAGCTTTCATACAAAAATCCAGGGATATCTGATAAAAATGTTTTAAAAGTATAGAGACTTATCAAATATAATCAGTTTTTAAATTTCATTAAAAACAAAAGTAGAAATCATAAGTTAATTTTAATTCAAAGTGAATCAGAGTCATGTGAATACATAAGCTTATTAGAAATATCATACATTAGACACACAAAATTATATGGTTTGGCTGTGTCTCCACCCAAATCTCATCTTGAATTCACACATGTTGTGGGAGGGACCTGGTGGGAGGTAATTGAATCATGGGAGCAGGTTTTTCTCATGCTGTTCTCATAATGGTGGGTGAGTCTCATGAGATCTGATGGTTTTATATGAGGGAGTTTCCCTGAATAAGCTCTCTCTCTTTTTTACCTGCTGCCATTCAAGAAAAACATGACTTGCTTCTCCTTGCCTTCTGCTATGATTCTGAGGCCTCCCCAGCCATGTGGAAGTGTAAGTCCATTAAACCTCTTTTTCTTCCCAGTCTCAGGTATGTCTTTATCAGCATTATGAAAATGGACTAATACTTAAATTAGTATTAGCATAGTGGGGCATTGCTGAAAAACATTCCTGAAAATATGAAAGCAACTTTGGAACTAGGTAACAGGCAGATGTTGGAATAGTTTGGAGGACTCAGAAGAAGACAGGAAAATGTGGTAACATTTAGAACTTCCTAGAGACTTATTGAATGGCTTTGAACAAAATGCTGATAGTGATATCGACAATAAAATCCAGGTTGAAGTGGTCATGGATGGAAGGGAGAAACTTGTTGGGAACTGGAGTAAAGGTGACTGTTGCTATGTTTTAGCAAAGAGACTGATGGCATTTGGCCCCTACCCTAGAGATCTGTGGAACTTTGAACTTGAGAGACATGATTTAGGGTATCTGGCAGAAGACATTTCTAAATAGCAAAGCATTCAAGAGGTGACTTGGGTGCTGTTAAAGACATTCAGTTTTATAAGAGAAGCAGAGCATCAAAGTTCAGGAAAATTGCAGTCTGACAATGTAGTAGGAAAGAAAATCCCATTTTCTGAGGATAAATTCAAGCCAGCTGCAGAAATTTGCATAAATAACAAGGAGTCAAATGTTAATCCCCAAGACAATGGGGAAAATGTCTCCAGGGCAGGTCAGAGACCGTTGCAGCAGCCCCTCCCATCACAGACTATGAGGCATCCAAAGAAAAAGCAGTTTCATGGGCTGGGCTCAGGGTCCCTGTGCTGTGTGCAGCTTAGGGATTTGGTGTCATGGATGTCTGCCATTCCAGCTGGGACTGAGAAGGACCAACATGGAGCTCAGGCTGTGAATTTGGAGGGTAAAAGCCCCAAACTTTGGCAGCCATATGATGTTGAGCCTGCGGGTGCACAGAAGTCAAGAATTGATGTTTGGGAAACTACCCTAGATTTCAGAAGATGTGGAAATGTCTGGATGCCCAGGCAGAAGTTTGCTGCAGAAGTGGAGCCCTAAGGGATAACCTCTACTAGGGAAGTATGGAACAGAAATGTGGGCTCAGAGTCCCCACACAGAGTCCCTACTGGGACACTGCCTAGTGGAGATGTGAGAAGAGGGCCACCATCCTCAAGACCTCAGAGTTGTAGATCCACTGGCAGCTTGCACCATGAGCCTGGAAAAGTTGTGAACTCTCAACACCAGCCTGTGAAGGCAGCTGGGATGGAGGCTGTGACCTGCAAAGCCACAGGGGTGGACCTGCCCAAAACCATGGGAAATCACCTCTTGCATCAGCATGACCTGGATGGAGACATGGACTCAAAGGAGATCATTTTGGAGCTTTAAGATTTAACTGCCCTGCTGGATTTCAGACTTCCACGGAGTCTGTAGCCTCTTTGATTTGCCAGTTTCTCCCATTTGGAATGGCTGTATTTACCCAATGCCTGGACACTCCGCTTCCCCCACCAGTTGTATCTAAGAAGTAACTAACTTACTTTTGATTTTACAGGCTTATAGGCAGAAGGGTCTTGCTTTGTGTTAGCTGAGACTTTGAACTGTGGACTTTTGAGTTAATGCTGAAATAAGTTACGACTTTGGGGTACTGTTGAGAAGGCATGATTGCTTTTGAAATGTGAAGACATGAGATTTGGAGGGGCCAGGGGTGAAATGATATGGTTTGGCTATGTCTCCACCCAAATCTCATCTTGAATTTCCACCTATTGTGAGAGGGACCAGGTAGGAGGTAATTGAATTATGAGAGCAGGTCATTATCATGCTGTTCCTGTGATGATGGGTGAATCTCACAAGATCTGATGGTTTTATAAGGGGGAATTTCCCTGCACAAGCTGTCTTATTTCCCTGCTACCAAGACATGACTTGCTCCTCCTTACTGTCTGACATGACTATGAGACCTCCCCATCCATGTGGAAATGTAAATCTATTAAACCTCTTTTTCTTCCCAGTCTCAGGTATATCTTTATCAGAAGCATGAAGATGAACTAGTACATGTACCAAAATCAAAGAAAAGTTTTTCTTCTTGTATTAGTCCATTTTCATTCTGCTGATTAAGACATACCTGAGACTGGGTAATTTACAAAAGAAAGAGGTTTATTGGGTTTACAGTTTCACATGGCTGGGAAGGCCTCATGATCAGGACAGAAGGTGAAAGGCATGTCTCACATGACAGTAGGCAAGAGAAAACAAAGCTTGTGCAGGGAAACTCCTCTTTTTAAAACCATCAGCTCTCTTGAGACTCATCACTATCATGAGAATAGCACAGGAAAAACTTGTCCCCATGATTCAATTACCTCCCACCGGATTTCTCCCACAACATGTGGGAATTCAAGATGAGATTTGGGTGGGAACACAGCCAAATCATATCACTCATTGAACCATATTTTTAAGTACTCCAACTTAATTGAATTGAATGTTATGGAATCATGACTTGATTCCATTGTGCAGCAAGGAGTTCAAAATTTATTGACCTTGTTCAGCCTCAGTCATAAAAGAGACCATATGTTTAGTTAAATTAACAAAAATATTATCAGAACATATTTCTGTAACAACAGAGATGTTTTCCACAGCCAGCATTGTCAAGAAGGCACCTAGTATTCTTTAATTAATCACAATAAGATTTAAATTTGTTGAGAGGTAGAAAGTCCACCTTTGAAAATTGAACATATGGCAACTATGAAACACATCTATCATGAAAATAAAACACAATGATAGCAAGCTTCATCTAGATTTTGAGAAATTATAATTTCTTGCTGCTATTTTTAGTAACTTTTTAAAGTTAGAAATAGCACAATAATTTAAAACAAAAAAGAACCTTAAAGTTTTTTTGTAAAAAGATTTAAAATAGAAATATTTAAAATTAGTAAGTTTAAGCATATTTTATTTTTGTATGGTAGATTTCTTAATCCCAATTTAGTTAACTTGACACAAAATTTAAGATAACTACTATAAGGCAAAATTATTTTCAGCTGTGCATATAGTTAATATGATTAAGTAGGCAGCTACACCCTTAACTTTGTATTACTAAATATTTTCTTTTAAGTAAAATAATCTTTACACGATTGCCTTTTATTCTTTTTAGATTTGCTTTTGCAGACTTAAAACTACAAGGTAGTGAGTAATTATAGATAACTTTTTCAATATTTCATTTGCAGCTACACATAAAAGATAAAGTTATATTTGAAGAGAATGTGTATGGTATAGGTTTCTATATACATTAACCACAATGAACATTTAAATAATCAACGTCACAGAGATAAGATAAAGTATTAACTTTCCAAGGAAAGTAAATTGCTCAAATTTAAGTCAATGACTGAATTTTTGGTGGTGTACAAAAGTAAGGTTTCTAATTTTTAAAAAGTAGGAATTACACTTGAAAAAAAAGTGTGATTAATTAATTAAAATTTGAAGGGAAAGCTTCTTCACCTCAGCATGTGTAAAACAAGCATGAAGAGCAGTGTTCTAATGAATATTTATTGCTGAAAGATAAAAGCTAAGTCTATTGTGTAAGTGGTTACTATATCAAGTTATGTTCCAAAGATTATTTTCTTAGAATTTTCTAGATTTCTAGATACCATCAGGGCTAATGCTTTGAATTTGCTTTCCTTTGTGCCTTTCTATTGCCTTTCTAGCAATGACCTGTGTCCTTCCATCTCTCCATCTCATTGTGTTCCAGGAAGAGTGCAAGAAGTAACATTTCCTCCTTATTTTCATTAGTACTGGTGGCTTGACCAGTCAGTTCCAGTAAGACACATCCCTAACTCTATCATCTTTTGAATTATCAGGGAAACCAAGCCTATTATAGATTTTGTTCTCAGTGTACAAAGTTATAATAATGGTTACTCACCATCATTTTGTATTTCCCTACAAAATTGAGCTTTTAAAAAAGTGGGAGCAAGGGAGGGAGGAAAGATCTATAGCATGGTGAAAGTGAGTCATAGGAAGGAGCTTCTTCCTATTATGTCTGTTAATAAACACTGTTTAAATTTGAAATAACAGTTGATTTGAAGTCAAGACTGTGTTTTGATCCATATTGAATTTGATAAGATTTGTAAGGAAGCAGGAGACTATGGCCATATAAATTATAGTAATATGGTGCCCAAGCACAGATTACTAGAGAAAAAACTCAATAAGGTAAAGAGGCTCTGGAGCCACCTAATGCAATATATAACTAAATACCTCTTGTCTTAATATGTTTTGTGCTGTTCTGACAGAATGCTTGAGACTAGGTGATTTACGAAGAAAAGACATTCATTTCTTTCTTTTTTTTTTTTTTTTTAATCCTTCAAGTTCTAGGGTACATGTGCACAATATGCAGGTTTGTTACACATGCATATATGTGCCCTCTTGGTTTGCTGCACCCATTAACTCATCATTGACATTAGGTATTTCTCCAGATGCTATCCCTCCCCCAACCACCCACCCCACGACAAGCCCTGGTGTGTGATGTTCCCTGCCCCGTGTCCAAGTGTTCTCATTGTTCAGTTCCCACCTATCAGTGAGAACATGAAGTGTTTGGTTTTCTGTCCTTGTGGCAGCTTCCTCAGAATGATGGTTTCCAACTCCATCCATGTCGCTACAAAGGACATGAACTCATCCTTTGTTATGGTTGCACAGTATTCCATGGTGTATATATGCCACATTTTCTTAATCCAGTCTATCATTGATGGACAGTTGGGTTAGTTCCAAGTCTTTGATATTGTGAATAATGTCACAATAAACATACATGTGCATGTGTCTTTATATTAGCATGATTTATAATCCTTTGGGTAAATACCCAGTAATGGGATGGCTGGGTCAAATGGTATTTCTAGTTCTAGATCCTTGAGGAATCACCACACTGTCTTCCACAATGGCTGAACTAGCTTACAGTCCCAGCAACAGTGTAGAAGTGTTCCTATTTCTCCACATCCTCTCAATCAGCTGTTATTTCCTGACTTTTTAATGATTGCCATTCTAACTGGTGCGAGATGGTATCTCATTGTGGTTTTGATTTGCATTTCTCTGATGACCAGTGATGATGAGAATTTTTTCATGTGTCTGTTGGCTGCATAAGTATCTTCTTTTGAAAAGTGTCTGTTCATATCCTTTGCCCACTTTTTAATAGGGTTGTTTGATTTTTTTTTCTTGTAAATTTGTTTAAGTTATTCATAGATTCTGGATATTAGTGCTTTGTCAGATGGGTAGATTGCAAAAATTTTCTCCCATTCTGTAGGTTGCCTGTTCACTCTGATGGTAGTTTCTTTTCCTGTGCAGAAGCTCTTTAGTTTAATTAGATCCCATTTGTCAATTTTGGCTTTTGTTGATACTGCTTTTGGTGTTTTAGTCATGAAGTCCTTGCCCATGCCTATGTCCTGAATGGTATTGCCTAGGTTTTCTTCTAGGGTTTTTATGGTTTTAGGTCTAACATTTAAGTCTTTAATCCATCTTGAATTAATTTTTGTATAAGGTGTAAGGAAGGGATCCAGTTTAAGCTTTCTACATATGGCTACCCAGTTTTTCCAAGCACGATTTATTAAATAGGGAATCCTTTCCCCATTTCTTGTCTTTGTCAGATTTGTCAAAGATCAGATGGTTGTAGATGTGTTGTGTTATTTCTGAGGCCTCTGTTCTGTTCCATTGGTCTATATCTCTGTTTTGGTTCCAGTACCATGCTGTTTTGGTTACTGTAGCCTTATAGTATAATTTGAAGTCAGGTGGCGTGATACCTCCAGCTTTGTTCTTTTTGCTTAGGATTTACTTGGCAATGCAGGGTCTTTTTTGGTTCCATATGAATTGTAAAGTAGATTTTTTCCAATTCTGTGAAGAAAGTCATTGGTAGTTTGATGGGGATGGCATTGAATCTATTACAGCTCTGTAGACTGGGAAGTCTAAGGTCAATGTTCCTGCATCTGGGAAGGGCCTTTTGCTGTGTCATTTCAGGGTGGAAGACTGAAAAGCAAGAAAGAGGCAGAGAGGGGGCAGAACTTCTATTCAAGAACCCACTATCAGAGTAGTTAATCCACTCCTACATTAATGACATTTGTGGGGCCCTCATGACCAGTCCTTTTAAACATTTATCTTTCAACACTGTTGCATCAGGGATTACATTTCAAAGATATAAACTTTGAAGAACACATTCAAACCGTAGAATTTTTCCCCTGGTCCCCTCAAAATACATGTTACTCTCACATGCAATCTATATTCATTGCATTCCAATAACTCCAAGGTCTTAACTTGTTTCAGCACCAACTCAAAAGTCCAAAGTCCAGGTCTCATCTGATTCAAATATAGGTAAGATATAAGGCATGATTCATCCTGAAGCAAATTAGTTTCCAGCTTGGAGCCTATAAAATTTAACAAATAATGCATTTCCAAAATATAATACTTGGGCTGGTATAGGATATATATTCTTTATTAGACCATTCTTGCATTGATGTAAATAAATACCTGAGACTGGGTAATTTATAAAGAAAAGAGGCTTAATTGATTCATGGTTCTGCAAGCTATACAGGAAGCATGGCACCCACGTCTTCTCAGCTTCTCAGGCAAAGAGGGAGCAGGCATTTTACATGGCAAAGCAGGAGTAAGCAAAAGAATGGGGTGTGAGGTATCACAGACTTTTAAATGACCAGATCTCACAAGAACTTACTGTCATGAACATAGCACCAAGCCATTAGGGATCCAGCAGCATAAGCCAAACACCTCCAGCACCGGGGGTTACAATTCAACATGAGATTTGGGTGGGGACAAATATCTAAATTATATCACATTCCTATTCCAAAAGGGAAAAATAGACGATTGGGCAAAGCAAGTTTAAAGCCCAATAGGCAATATTACATTAAATCTTAAGGCTGAAGAATAACCGCTTTTGCCTCCATCTCCTGCATCCTAAGCTTACACAGATAGTGTTTAGTTCCTAAGGCCAGTCAGCACCAGCCCCATGGCTTTGCCAGACTCAGTCCATGCAGCAACTCTCACAGGTTCAAGTCTCACACTTGCAATTTTCTCAGGGTAGAGTTGCAGTCTGGTGGCCTTACAGTTCTGGGGTCTTGGGGTCTACTCCACTCCCAGGGCTTCACTAGGTATTGCCCTATTGGAGACTCTCTTCAGTGGTTACGTCCCTGTGACAAGTCTCTGCCTGGGCCCTCAGGCTGTCCAGTACATCCTTTGAAATATAGGTGGAGGCTGCCATGATCCCAAAGCCCTTGAATTGTACATGTCTACAGAGTCAGCATCACGTCGTACCAGTCAGCATCAGTAAGCCTTGCCATAAAGGCTTATTCCTTGTGCCCTCCAGAGCAGTGGCCCAAGCCATAGTGGAGCCCACATTGCACTTGTGCCCAGTTAAGAAACAGCTGGGTCAGTCAAGGAGCAATGTACTGGAATCAAAGGAGCAGAATTCCAAGATGATCCTGAGCAGCAGCCCCAGAAATGTGAGTGGGCCCATCCCCTGAAAAAATTCTGCCTTCCTAGAGCTCTGGTCCTGTAATGGGCAGGGCAGCCTCTATAATCTCCAAAATGTCTTTGGGGTCATTTTCTTATCGGCTTCATAAATAGCACTTGGTTTCCTTCTAACCCTATTAATCTCATTAGCAATTTTTTTTGAGAAAGAATACTAAGAACACCTCATTAATTCCATCATTTCTTTATTTTCTCCTTTTGCTGTAAGTAACAGAAAGAAGCCAGGCAGCACCATGAATCCTTTGCTGCTTAGATGCTTCTTCTGTCAGATATCTTATTTAATTGCTTATAAGTTCTGCCTTTACAAAGTCTTAGGATATTCTATCATGTTCTTTTCAACTCTATAATATGGATACTATTTACTCTAGTTTTTATTATTTTGTTCCTCAAATCCATTTGAGACCTCATCAGAATGATCTTTACCTCTTATATTTTCAGGGACATTTTGCTCAATACTGCTTAAGAAATTCCAGACTATTCTCTCCTTTTGAACCCTCACCAGAAGAACCCTTAATACCCTACTTATGGTAATCTGGGCTTTTTCTAGCCTGCTCCTCCAAATGCTTCCAGGTTTTACCCACTATCCAGTTCCAAAGCCACTTGCACATTTTTAGATATTTGTTATGGCAACCTCCCCACCTCTTGGTACCAGTGTTCTGTCTTAGTCTGTTTTGTGCTGCTAAACAAAATACCTGAGACTAGGTATGAATAAAGAAAAAAATATTGCTCACAGTTCCATAGACTGGGAATTCCAAGTTCTGGGAGTTACATCTGGTGAGGGCCTCTTTGTTCCATCATCCCATGGAAGAAAGCAGAAGGGCAAGAGAGGATGAGGACGGAGGATAGGAAAGGGACCAAATTTATCATTTTATCAGGAAATCACTCTCAAGATAACTAATCAATTCGTGAGATTAGTGAATTAATAAATATTGTTGCAATGAGGATAAACTTTCTAAAACATGAACTTTGGGAGACACATTAAAACCATGGCAACCATGTGACTCTGTCCTTAAGAACAATGATCCATCTTTCTAACATTCAATATCCAAGCAAACTGTTGAGATATAAGTTATTTTAAAGTGCATAAGTGCTTGCGTATATAAATTAACTGAATCTATACTATGCCTAAATGCAATGCTTCCTCTACCCAAGTTCTTCAGCTGAAGCAGTTTCTCCTCTTCTAACCCCAAAATAAAAGGTTTAAGCCCTAAACCCTATTTGATCTTAGAAAATGTGTGTTTCATAGGTTTACATTTATTACATTTTTAAGAATTCTCAGGGAACATTTCTTTAGTCCAACAGATTGATCTTGCTTTTCTCTTGCCATGTCTTGTTGTGGTGTCCTTTTGGGATTCTACTTACTACCTCTTGTTTGATAAGTGATTCTCCAAAGTTGCTATTTCCCAGAAAGGGGAGTGACTCTATATTAATCCCTCCAGTGTCATTAATGCCAAGCTTAATATATAAGACAACTTTTGCTAACATTTAATTATAACATCAAGAACTATAATGCAGAAAGAGATACCTTAAAAATGGATATCAGAAAATATAGTCTAAGAGTCAAGCCATGTTTTTACTCCAGAAACAATTGTTTTTCTTGAAACATTTTGCCTGGAGTCAAATTCTGCCCTTATTCTTGGAGTCAAATTCCCACTGTCTCTCTTGTGGGACTGGAGAGAAAGGAAATGAACAAATATTTTAGTAATCTCCTCATGCTCTGAGTCTTAATGACATTATAATCACTCCATATGAATGCCTTCCTTTAGAGTTCATTACTATTCAAGATTGCTCTATATCTGCATCAGTCAATGTTGATCTCAGATCAACTCAACAAGAATAAAAGGGAAGAGTATTTTCCAGGCACAAATTCAATGTCCAACCTAAAATTTAAAATATGTTTATAAATCCCGTATTTGCTATTGTGACAGCTTCAATAATCCATATTCCACTTTGAGCTTTAGGAGAAATTCTTGGTAAATTTAAAATAGCAGTTTATTCCCACTGCATAAGCATTACTGCTTCTATATATTGGAGCATTAAGTAAGTGCAAATTACTGTCACTTGTGCAATATCTTTTAGTATTTCAAATAAAATGCACCTTTTAAGAATGACTGCTAACTCATAATTCAGTACTTAATGCATAAAACTTCGAACAACTGTATTTAAATATAGTTTTTTTTATATTCACAGCCCAACCATTCTATTTTATAGTGCCATTTAGTAATTGTTGCATAATTCTTGAGTAGTTCGTATCTGAATTTGAAAATTTGAAATGTTTTTCAATTATTTATACTGTAATATAAAGTTGAAGAAGGAAAAATCAAGAAAAAAAGTACTTTGAGAAGAAGGGATTTTTAAACTTCAGGTTGGAGTAAACAAGTCAAATTTCTGCTTTCTCCGCATGTTTTTAAAAAAGGCTTTCCGTTGAATAAGCATATTTACAAATAACAGAATTAACTTTGAGTCTCAATTTTCCTGCTTTAGCTTCTAGATCTTTATCTTCCAACCCTACATTATCCCATATACCTCTTCATAAGTATGTCCTACTTATCATGTCCTATAAAGTTGTAGAACATCAAGTTGAAAAAATGATATTTAAGGACCTTTTAATCAAACTCATATCTGATATATATATATATATATATATGTTTATATATATATATGTTTATATATATATTTAAACATTCTGATAAATAGTTGCAATGTTTATAGGAAATATAGCTTGCTACTTCTAGAAGCAGAAAAGTTTTATTACATATTTCACACTATACATTTATTGTCTGCCATTGCATAAGTTCTATATGAGATGCTTATTTCAAAGAGATAAAGAAAGAGTCAATCTCTGTCTTCACATAGTTCCCAGCTAGTTGGGGTAGCCAACAAATAAATCAGCAATTCCAACTTAATTTGATAGTACTTTGAAAAGACTGTAAAAAAGTGCAACAGAGGGACACCCGGGCAAGGGGAAAACCACTCAATTTTTCTATAGCGCCTGTCTTCTAAAGGAGTGATCCCCTTTGTTGCTGTCTTTTTGTGTCAGCTTCAGTCTGGCAAAGATAGTAAAGTCCAAATCACCTCCTAGCAAAAAACAATAAATAAATAAACAAAAAGAAAAAAAAAGTTTGGTCTAATTTTACTTCAGTAAGAAGTAAAAAATTAAAAGAAAAAAATTAAAAGAAATACCAACCCTAATGCACATAGGATATCTGAGAAAAAGAAAGCAGAACAATCTTTCTAACTTGACTTAATAATACCTTTAGTATCTTTATAATACCTTGCACTCAGATTGTCTTCCAAGGACTTTTAATGGTAGCCATGTGCACTTAAAAGGACTGAAAACACTTCACTTTATATAGGACTCTACAATTTGAGTACAGTCATAAATTGATTCCACAAACATTTAGTGATTCCACAAACATGTACTGGATCTCTACTATATCAAAGTCTCAGTGAACTCAATGATGAAATCACAAAGACCTATTTATTCTCAAGGGGTTTAGTGTCTAGTGAGAGATACTAGCAAGTAAATAGACAATTAAAATACAATGTAAATGGTATAATAAGAAAAATAGCATCACATTACTTGGGAGCAGTCAGAAAAGCCTTTCTAGTGGAAGTCTCACTTTATGCTTTGACCTGAAGAGTAAGAAGGTGTTAGCTACTCAGAGAATGAAAAGGAAGAGTGTACCTGCAGAATAAGAACATACGCAAAGGCCCAGAAGCAAAAAAAGAGAGCGTGATGTTTTCAAGGAACTTAACAAAGTTCAGTTTAGCTGGATCATGGAGTGATCCGTGGTTTGAGGTAGCTTGAGAAAGGCTCGACAAGTAATCAGAGGGATGAACATGCTAGAGTCTGTAGAGCTGTTTTAAGGCACATGGAATTTTGGAGGGAGAGTAACAGAGAAGAACTGAACAGATTTAAATCAGAGTAATAGGGTCAGATTTCATTTTAGACAAAATACACTGGCTACTGTGGAGAACAGTTTTTCAGTACTTCAAGTCAAGAAGTAGGTAAATATCTTTGTTAGAACTTTCTTCTCCACCATGGTCCCTGTATCAGTTCCAATTTAAGCAATGACCCAAATTTGCTCAGCACCAATTAAATAATGGGCCCTCAGAGACTTTGGTGGTTTACACAGTGGAAAGGTCTGTCACACTACTGTGTGTCCCCTGGCACAATCAGGCATTCAGGCCTGCCACTTTGAGCATTGTTCTTACACACTTCGTCCTAGTAGCTACAGCAGCGTCTGCCACAGCTCTGGTGTTCAGGCATCACCTGACTAGACACACAAAGGCTTTGGCTACATAACCTGGAAGCATAAGGTCTGACTTCTTTAGAAGCTGCAGAGAGGAGTTGAGTGGAATTCGTTTGAGGTTTTTCTGGGGTATTTCATTGGCCAATTGTTTATATGGATCTGCTGTGTAGGAGAAAAAGCTGCACTCTATTTGTAGATTTGGCACACTTGTAACTGAACCATTGGCATGAGTGTGGTCACCTAGGGTACGCAGAAAGAAGACAACCTTAGGGGAAGCTAGCATTCAAAACATGGAGAAAGAAAGGAGTTCTACAAAGAATATTAAGAAGGCTTGCCCTAAGGATACAGGAGAGAACCCAGCAGTTTGTTGATTCAAAAATAAAGCAGTAAAATACTCTAAGATGTGAAATGCTACTAAGAGGTTGAGTGAAATAAAGTCTTAAATGTGGCCTTTAGATTTAGGAATAAATTTAGTCAAGTGAATTTTGATAATATAACAGAGAAATTTTGTTGGATGGTTAGGTTTAGAGAAATGTATTGTGATGGGTTGGTGGCTTGATTCACCCATTCAAAAGGATTGTAAAGTGGATCATACAAATGATGCAATGAACAAAGTGAATGGAAGAAAGATTTCTATTTATTTCTTTGTTTATTGCTTGTTTTAAATTAGAGAGTTTTGAGCAATCACAAATACTTACAAAAAAATGAAAAAGAAAAAAAAAAAAAAAACAAGTAAAAAGAAAGAGATAGAATTTACAGAAAATAGAAGAGAGAATTTGCTGGTAACTAACAACCCACCTACCCTGAGCATGATTGGCCCATATATGTATTTTGTTTGTTTCTTAGTTTTGTTGTTGTTGTTTTTGAGACAGAGTCTCTTTCTGTTGCCCAGGCTGGAGTGCCATGTCATGATCTAGGCTCACTGCAATTTCTCAGGTTCAAGCTATTCTCTCACCTCAGCTTCCTGAGTAACTGGGATTACAATTACTTGCCATCATCCCTGGCTAATTTTTGTATTTTTGAAGAGATGGGGTTTCACCATGTTGGCCAGGCTGGTCTTGAATTCCTGACCTCAGGTGATCCGCTTGCCTTATTTGTTTGTTTTAAGAGCACAACATATTTTAAAGAGAGAGAGATTGTAGGAATTTAGGCATCACTTGAAAATGTGGAAGATTTGGCATCTACTGGGCCCACAATTCTGTATGAAGGAGCTATGGTAGCCAATAGTTACACGTCTCTTTCAAAATGAGTAAGTACAGTTTCCTGACTGGGTGTAGTGTCTCACGCCTGTAATCTTAGCATTTTTGGAGGCCAGTGTGGGTGGATCATCTGAGCTCAGGAGTTCAAGAGCAACCTGGCAATATGGTGAAACCTCGTTTCTAACAAAAATACAAAAAAAAAAAAAAAAATTAGCTGGGCGTGGTGGCACACACCTGTAGACCCAGCTAGTAGAAAGGCTGAGACAGGTGAATCACTGGAGTCCAGGAAGCAGAGGTTTCAGTGAGCCAAGATCATGTCACTGCACTCCAGCCTGGGCCACAGAGCAAGACCCTGTCTCAAGGGGAAAAATGTACATACGGTTTCCTGCCCAATTTATCTATTCGAAATTGGTATGCGTGTTTGAATTTGTTCAGGCTGAAATATAAAACCGCGATAAAATAATTCCAGAATATGACTGAATGAGCAGAGAGATATGGATTCGGAAAATTTAAGAGTTTTAACAGAAGTGAAGAAACATAAGCCAGGTGATTCAGTTAACTTTCTAATTATTTTTGTCAGTTGAGAAACTCTGTCCTAATGGTATGTCTGCTCTCTGAAGCTCGGGCAAGAACTTTTCTGAGAGTAAGGAGAAGTTCATTCCTGAAAATATTGGTACAGTATGTAGGAACAGGACTAAAGAACGTGTATTTGTAAGTACCTGTATAATCACTGTATTTTAATTATTTTGTACTTAGAAGAGGTTTAGAAAAACTATTACTATTACTACTGCTACTACTACTAAATGCATTCATGGAGCACTTCTGATATTCCCGACACCATTTTCAACTCTATTAATGAATCACTATTTAATCTTCAAAATAGGCCTATGAATTCAATATTATTATTCTCCTCATTTCACTTCTTTAAAAGATGATTGTGTCAATTATACAAAATGCCAGATTTTATATTGAAAAATGGAAATTTCTTAATTTCATGAATTTCGGGACCATTATCTCTTTCAAATTTCTACCTAAGTAGGATTTGTCAGCTAAATCTCCTTATCCTCAATCCAGTATTCATTATAATAAATATTGAAATTTTATAAGAAACTTGACTACCACTAAATATTCCTGAGGGCATCATCTATAAACTAGCTAAGCATTTCACTTTATATTGTCTAGGTTTAAATTAATTTATGAGCCACAAGAAAGCATAAACAAAGTACTGTATTTTCTAGTGATACTTCATCGTCATTAGATAGTTTAAAAGTCACACCATCGAGACATGCATATGTGTGCTGGATTACCTTCTCTGTTTAGAATTCTAAAATTGTATAAACAATACTTGATTAGTACAAAAATATTTATAAATTATTAGGAATAAATACTAAAACTATCATATAAGAGTAATATGAATCTGTAATTTGATAATTCCCTAGGAAGATAGATAAATAGATCAATTATAAAACACACAAATGCTCCAAGCTTAACATTTTTTTGTCTGTATGCTTTCTTTCTCAAGAAGTTTAGTATTAGCTGCTTTTCTCACACTGATTTCCATGTGCCCTTAAGGAAGCAGATGTTTTCTATGTGCCCAATGTGCAATATTATCAGCAATAATGTCATTAAAAATAATGAAAGAACCAAATATCATAGAGAAATAAGAAGTTACCCTTTGCATGTGGCTTAATGGAGCAGTGGCTTATTGAATGATATTATTAAACTACTATTTATTGAATATATATACTTAATACTTTGTGTTATTTTTCTTTATCACACTGTGTTATAAAAGAGTGCACTGTAAAACTGTGAACTACAGAGAGTCGACATTTAAAACACATGGTCAGCTTTTCCTGGGGAAAGGGGAAGACTAATGAAGTACTACTACATGGCATGACCTTGGCATTATAAGTAATTTGTTTCATATCTGTTGTCAGGGATTCTTGTTTGTCAAATTAAGAGGTGCTTTCCCATTTGGAAAATGAGCCAAATTGTAGATATAAGAACAGTTGATTAAAACTGGTGATGCAGTAATAGAGGGCACTTATGCTTTGAAGCTTAACATATAGCTTTCTCCATGATGCTTGGGGAGACCATTCTCCTCTCCGTGTGAGCACGTAGCTCCCCTTGATGTCAATGGGAATTGCATTTCCATGACGAGAAGAAAATAGGCTACTAAAGTTAATTACCAGACTGATTTTGGTCTCCTTTTAATGCCCTGTTTATCGGTAATAGGAGCCTAATGTGGGCTCACTTTGTTCATCACCTGATTTTCTAAGGTGGGGAACAGAAAGCAAGTGTAAAAAGGTAGAATCTGTGAATAAGTATACCTAGAGCATGTAAAAGGAATTCAGCATTTTTATCCAACATCAGAGACTTTCACTAGATTTCCCAGTAACTCTGATGAGGCTGTATTCACTCTAAACTTGTGTGTCATTTTAGACTATGTTATTTTTTATCCCAAGACCGAATAGCACAATTGCTACACATTTAATTAATAAAATATTTGAGCCAACATATAAGTACATCAAACAGTGAGTAAATAAAACTCCAAGTAGAAAGAGAATCTTCTTTGCAGAACTAGTTAATAAACCATTTTATTGCTGTTGTTTAAAAAATGGTAGTTTATCATTGACATCCAGAATCAAAAAGTGCTTGAATCTTTCATAAGAAGAGGTGTTATCACATAGTGGTTGAAGGCCAGACTCTACACTCAGCCTAGCAGTCTGGCAATGCTATTTGTTCACTCTAGGATCTTGAGTAGATTCATATGGTCTTCCTGTATCTCAGTGTTCTCACCTGTGAAAGGGTGACACAAAGAGCACATATCTTTTTAAAAAGCATTAGAAAATTAAATAAGCTAATACTGGTAAATTTGTGGAACTGTGATGAACACAGAATAAGTGCTTTATAAATGTTAGTTATTATAATTGTTAATGAATAAATAAGGTAAACCCCACTGCAGGAGATGTTTATATGCTGTAGAAAATAAAGAACAGCAAACAGGTTTGCTATGTATCCATGTTTCAGTCTGAAAATTGTGCAGCTAGGTAGATTTTTTTTTTCCTAAGAAATAATGCTGTGTCTCATGATGTGTATGACGGGCATCTCTGTCAATCATTCTGAAGATCTCTGGGCTCTGCTGAAAGCCCCACTATTTCTACAGATATATGGGATAATCCCAACCAAACGTAAATAAAATCCTAATTTTAAATATATATTGTACAGCAGGTATGTCACATTATAAAACTCAGGTTAATTGACTAGTAAATATTTCAACCATCTTTTGTAATCTCTGCCATAATCAGGGACAGTGGCCCTTTAGATACTAAACATAATTTCATTAGATATGCTTTAAACAAGCAGAGAGGAATAAGGACCCATCACTGAGGCTGGATCTGTATGAATTTTCTTTCATAGGGATATATGGTCATCCTAGCTATGGCAACCAAGGTAATTATTTTCTCCTTTTGAAACTGTAGGCTTTTTTTTAAAGAAATATTCTTTTTCATAATGCAAACAGGAGAAATAGATAGCAATAGGGAGCTTGATGATCTGAGCTGCCTAGGGGTGAATCAGCAGAGATACCATTATTGTAATGTTTCCCAAGGGCTGGAACTTGTAAACAGGATTACTTAAGTGATATATAATTTAACATTTAAAAATGTTACTCTAAGTGAAGTAAAAACATGTCTTATGTAGAATTTTATATAGTTTATACAGTGTGAATCATGATTATATAAACTATTACTTAAAACAATGATAAGTTAGAAAAATATAAGTCCATTTAAAAGTATTAAGATACTAATGTCCAGTTGTTATCATGCGTTGGAGAAAATTGTAATAGTGGCATGTGATCCACTGAGATGTAAAAATATATTTTACTTATTCTACTGTTAAATGGCATGTTTTTTTTATTGTTGTCTATTTGATAGTTTTTCTTTAGCTTTCAATAATCCCAGAATCAAATGGATAGTCCATTCCTGGAAAGTGTGCAGAATTGACATGAGTTGGTATATGGCACATACACATGCAAACCCACACGTTCTCTCTGCCTTAATTTTCTGTTACTTTTATTTTTTCTGTGATGTGTGGAGCTTTTTGGGGTTTTTAAAGTGATCTAAAATCTCTTTGTGGTAGAAATAAAATACCCTTTTTTGTTGTTTGTTTTGAGACAAACAACAAATCGGTTCCCTAGGCTGGAGTACAGTGGCATGATCTTGGTTCACTGCAACCTCAGTCTCCCAAGTTCAAGCAATTCTCCTGCCTGAGCCTCCTTAGTAGCTGAGATTACAGGCACCTGCCACCAAGCCCAGCTAATTTTCATATTTTTAGTAGAGACAGGGTTTTGCCATGTTGGCCAGGCTAGTCTCGAACTCCTGATCTCAGGTGATCCACCCGCCTCAGTTTCCCAAAGTGCAGGCATTATAGGCATGAGCCACCGTGCCCAGCCATAAGATGCAGTTTTAAAATGACACCTGATATCACCTTAGCCTTTTTCTGTAAGGTTGATGGCCAAAATAGCATCTCCTGGGTCAAAGTGCATAATAGTCGGATGCGGATGTGTGGCAAATGCAACAGAGTCTAAAGGAGGCTTTTGTGATAACCTCAAGTCATGAAGTATCGAGGAAGAAGCTATTGCTTATCAAAGTAGCAGTCACACACCATAGTCAATGGGATGTGCAAATTTCCAGGTATACAGTGAGAAACATGAATTCTATAAAATAAAAGTTCAAGTTAAAAATTAATACTAATTGCATTATCAGTAATTTCTTGCAAAGCAGCAATTTCCTAGAAAGACATTAACTTTGCTCTTGAAAGTTACTGAATTTTATTGAAGTCAATGGTTCCCCTGCGGGAAAATTGACAAATTCCAGCAACCAGATGGAAGGGAATAAAAAAGAACAAATGTGGAAAGCAAAATGTTGCTGTTGTTTACAAATAATGTATTTTGTTAGAATTTTCCCATCATGTAACCTGAAGGAAACTAATGTTATATTTATTGTTATAAGGACCTTGTTTTACATCTGAAAATTGGGCTATTGCCCAAGTAGAATCAATTTCTTCCTAGTCCATGTAAACACTGTAAAAATAAAAAGACTGATATTTGGGGTAGTAGTTCATTCATTCACTCATCAAATATATGTTGAGTGTCTGCTTGGTACCAGGCATGATTCTAGGGGCTTGAAATACATTAGTAAACTACAATTTATCTTTTAGTGGGGAAAGACAATGAACAATAAGCATTGTAAATGAATAAGTAAATTATAGCTATGTTAGAATATGTTCAGTGCTATGGGAGAAAAAAAAGAAAGCAGTTTGTAAATAGGATGGTTAATGCTGGAAAAGGAAGTCCAACTTTAAAATGCAGTCTTCAGGCCCAGGTATGGTGGCTCATGCTTGTAATCCTACCACTTTGGGAGGCCAAAGCCGGCAGATCACTTGAGCTCAGGAGTTCAAGACCAGCCTGAGAAGCGTGGCAAAACTCCCGTATCTACTAAAAATACAAAAAAGTAGCTGGGCATGGTGGTATACACCTGTGGTCCCAGCTACTCGGGAGGCTGAGGTGGAAGGACAACTTGAGCCCAGGGGGCGGGGAGCAGCAGTTGCAATGAGCCATAATTGTTCCACTACACTCCAGCCTGGGCACTGGAGCAATACCCTGTCTCTAAAAGAATAATAATAATAATTTAAATAAATCAATAAATAAATGCAGTGGTCAGATACATTAACCCACAAAACAAGACTAAATACATTTAAATACTTTAAAATCATCAAAGTATATTTTCTGACAACAGTAAAATGAAACTAGAAATAATAATAAAGGAAAACTGGAAAATTCACAAGTATGGGAAAATAAAACAACATACCCTTAACCAACCAATGTGACAAAGATGAAATCACAAAAGAAACTAGAATATATTTAGGGATGAGTAAAAAT
Source organism: Piliocolobus tephrosceles (assembly GCF_002776525.5). NCBI lineage: Eukaryota > Metazoa > Chordata > Mammalia > Primates > Cercopithecidae > Piliocolobus > Piliocolobus tephrosceles. The sequence continues at coordinate 49,879,878 of NC_045455.1, read as the reverse complement.
GAAAACACAATGTATCAAACTTATGGGATGAAGTGAATGTGCTTGGAGAAAAATTTGTAGCTATATACACTAACCTTAAAAATATCTCAAATCAATAAATTAATGTTGGACCATGAGGAGACAGAAAAAGAGAGAATTAAACCAAAAGCTGGCAGAAGGAAGGAAATAGTAAAGATCAGAACAGAGATAGATAACACATAATATAGAAAAACTATAGAGTCAACAAAACCAAAATGTATTTCTTGGAATAAATCAATAAAATTGACAAAATTTAGCTAGACTGACAAAGAAATAAAAAAAGAAGACACAGTTGATGAAAATTGGAAATGAAAGCTGGAACGTTATTGCTGACTCTACAGAAATAAAAAGAATTATAGGAGAATAATGTGAACCAATGGATTCTAAACAATTAGATAAGCTAGATAAAGTTAAAAAATTATTAGAAGCACATATATTATCTAAACTGACTTAAGAAGAAATAGAATGTCTCAAAAAACCTATCAGAAGAGATTGAATCAGTATAATAATTTAAAACTTCCCAAAAAAGAACAGTCAAGGAACCGATAGCCCCACTCATGAATTTTTCCAAACATTTAAAGAAAAATTAATGTCAATACCTCTTGATTTTCTCCAGAAAACAGAATTTATATCATCTTATGATGCCATCAATACCCTCATAGAAAAACTACATACAAAAATCACAAGGAAATAAAAATACAGGCAAATATCTCTTATGAATATAGAATAAAAAGTCCTAAAAAATACTAGCAAATCAAATCCAATATTGTATTACAATTAATAATTAAGCCACAACTAAGTGTGATTTATCCCAGGAAGGGAAGGATGGTTCAACATAAGAAAATCAATCCATGTCATATGCCACATTAATAGAACAAAGGGGAAAAATAATCATCTCAACTGATACAGAAAAGGAAATTGACAAAATCAACATGAAAAGAATAAAGCCTTACCTTACACTATATATAAATGTTAACACAACATGGATCAACAGCCTTAATAAAAGAGCCAAAACATTACAATACTTAGAATAAAACATAGGGGCAAATCTTTATGACTCTGGATTTAGCAATGAACTCTTAAATATGACACAAAGAAACATAAGTAATAAAAGAAAAAAGTTAATAAATCGGACTTTTTTAAAATTTAAAAAATTTGTGCATCAATGACATTATCAAGAAACTGAAAAGATAAAAATGGAAGAGAACATTTGTAGACCATGCGTCTGATATCAGGAGTAAATATCCAGAATATATAAAGAGCTCCAAAAACTCAACAACAAATAGACCACACAATTAAACACAGGCAAACAACTTGTATGGAATTTTATCCAAATAAGATATACAAATGGATCAAAATCCTTAGTTATTTGGAAAATTAAAATCAAAGCTACAATGAGATACCTCTTCACATCTGCTAAAATGGCTATTTAAAAACAAACAAACAAAAATGAGTACCAGCATAGGCAACATAGTGAGACTCTGTCTCTAATAAAAACTTAAAAATTAGACAGGCACGGGGGTGCAGGCCTGTAGTCCCAAATACTTCAGAGGCTGAGGTGGGAGGATTAACTGAGCCCAGGAGTTTGAGGCTGCAGTGAGCCTTGATCGTACCACTGCACTCCAGCCTGGACAACGGCCTGGGTAACAGACTTTCCTCTTTCCAAAAAAGATAAAAATAAGTGTTGGTGAATATGTGGAGCACTGGACCTCCACACATTGCTTCTGGTAATGTAAACTAGGCTAGCTACTGGACAAAACAACTTGACAGTTCCTCAAACAGCCAAACAGAATTACTATATGACCCAGCAATTCCATTTCAAAGAATATGTCCACAAATTAGAGAAATTCACGAACAGAAACTCAAACAGGTACTTATACACCAATGTTTGTTGCAGCATTATTCACAATCATCTAAAGGTATTAATAACCCACGTCCATTAACAGATGACTGAACAAAAGATGATTATGATGATATATTGATATATTTATACTATATATTATATATTTATTTATATATAGAGATAATTCAGCCATAAAAATTAATAAAATTTCTGATACATGACATAACACAGATAAACCTTGAGAACAAGCATTATGTTAGGCAGATAAACCGAACTCAAAATGGCAAATGTACATTTTTACAGATATAAAATATCTAGAATATGAAAATTCACAAAGACATGAAGTATATTAGAAGTTGCCTGGAACTGAGGGTAGGGGAAAATGGGGATTTATTGCTTAATGGTATAGACTGTGTTTGGAGTAATAAAAAGAAAAAGTTTTGAAATAGTAATAATGATTGCACAACATAGTGAATGCAGTTAACTCCACTGTTATAGCACACTATTAGTTAACATGGTTAAAGAAGCTAAAATGGTGATAGATAAATAGATATATAGGGAGAGAAAGAGAGAAGGAGGGAGATGGAGAGAGAAAGAGGAAGAGAGGGAGATAGAGATGATAGATAATAGATAGATAGATAGATAGATAGATAGATAGATAGATATAGATAGATAGATAGATAGATAGATAGATAGATAGATAGATATAGATAGATGATGATAGATAGGTAATAGATAGATAGATGATAGTGATGGAGCTAGAGATACAGAGATGAGATAGAGATAGATACAGAGAGATGAGATAGAGATAAATGATAGAGAGAGAGAGAGATGATAGAGAGATCTTCACAATAAAGAAAAAAAAAAAAAATGAAGGGTTGGCACAGGCCTGAGGGTGAAGATTGTATTTTAGCGAAGACTTGAAGCTGGGAAAGGAGTTCTTTACAGATATCAGAGAAGCCTATTTCCAGCAGAGGAAAAGTTGACGTAAATAACCTGAGGCAGACATATGCCTGCATGTTTGAGAAGCAATGAGGAACCAGTGGATCATAATGGGGTAAGAAAGATGGTCATTAAAACATGGGATTAGTGAGAAGAGGGACATCCACACTTTATTGGCCTTGTAGGACAACATAAGGGCTTTAATTTTCGTTCTGAGAAAAGCAACTGACTCTTGGAGTTTTGTGAGAAGAGGAAGGATGTCTGGCTTACCACCCCCCCACCTTTTTTTTTTTTATTCTACTTTAAGTTCTAGGGTACATGTGCATAACGTGCAGGTTTGTTACATATGTACACTTGTGCCATGTTGGTGTGCTGCACCCATCAACTCGTCAGCACCCATCAATTCATCATTTATATCAGGTATAACTCCCAATGCAATCCCTCCCCCCGCCCACCCCATGATAGGCCCCGGTGTGTGATGTTCCCCTTCCCGAGTCCAAGTGATCTCATTGTTCAGTTTCCACCTATGAGTGAGAACATGCGGTGTTTGGTTTTCTCTTCTTGTGATAGTTTGCTAAGAATGATGGTTTCCAGCTGCATTCATGTCCCTACAAAGGATGCAAACTTATCCTTTTTTATGGCTGCATAGTATTCCATGGTGTATATGTGCCACATTTTCTTAATCCAGTCTGTCACAGATGGACATTTGGGTTGATTCCAAGTCTTTGCTATTGTGAATAGTGCCGCAATAAACATACGTGTGCGTGTGTCTTTATAGCAGCATGATTTATAATCCTTTGGGTATATACCCAGTAGTGGGATGGCTGGGTCATATGGTACATCTCAAGGCATGCGTAGAACAGACTAGATGGGGGAAGGTTAGATGAGGAAGACCAGTTACAAGGAGAACAGTTAGGAGATCCATAATAATCCAGAAAAAGGATGATGATACTTAGCCCAATTGGCAAGAGGAACTATTGAGACATGATTAGATTGGATGAACTTTGCAGTCAGAAAGAGAAAGATGCTCCACAAGTATGACAGAGAAGAGATAAAGACAACTTTAAATTTTCTGGCCTGAATATCTGATAGAGGTGCCATTAACTAGGAAGTTGGAAGACTGGCTGCAGTAGCAGACTGTGTTGTGTGTGTGTGTGTGTATGTGTGTGTGTGTGTGTGTCTCATGAGAGGAGATGATGAGTTATGTTGGATATGTTAATTTTGACTCATCTTGGAAATGTCCAAGTATACTTGTTGAAAAGAGATTTGGATCAGAAGTTCTGATGTTTAGGGGAGAGATCCAGACTGGAATATGAGCTTCCCAAGAGAGTAAGTGCAGATAGAGAAGAAAAGAAGCCAAGGAACTGAGCCTTGGACCTTATAAAACAGTCAAATAAGACATAAGCAAAGGAGAAACTAACCAAGAAGCCTGAGAAGAAATGGCCAGTAAAGTAAGAGGAAATCAAAAGATTGTGGTTTCCAGGAAGCCAGGGGAAAAAAAATGTTTCCAGGAGGAAGAAGTTCAACTATGTGCCTGTAAATTCAGAGAGGTTTGAATTCACACCAGCAAGGCCAAATTTTCAGTTATATTCACATTGAAGTATGATTGTGTGTGAATAAATTTAATGGTGAATGAATTTAAGGTTATGTAAAATCATTTTATGACTTGTTTCCTGTAATAAATCAAATGTACATCATGTATAAAATAATTTGTCACAATTGGTTATGAGAATATTCAATTAAAATAAAGTAGATGTAATCTCTTTAAATATAAAAATATTGTAACTTTACTTACAATCACACAATAGTATGTTGTAGAAAATTTTGATTGTGTTAGAGTTTCAGGGTAAAAATTTTTACTACTGTTGTTGAGTATTATTTTTTAGAACAATGTCAATGAAAAACAAACTAATGATGAAATTGGAGGTGAACTGGTTCAAACAGAGGAAATGCAAAGGTTCTTAAAAAGCAGTGTTTGAATTTAAGAATTTAAATGGGATTGTAATATTATTTGAAAATCACTGTAATTCAACATATTTGCAAATATGTGAACCTTAAGCAGGTGGTATTGAATGAGTCCACAAATAATTGTGTTGTACAAATGCTGTTAGAAACACAGCCACAAGATACAAAGAAAAAATAAGAATAAAAATGGAAGATTTTTATTTAAAAATAATAGATTTTTTCCTGTAAAGCTTCAAGAATAATGTAATAGGCTAAGGTAACATAAATATGGACAGAACTCATTTCAATATGGTGCACTGTTTAAGAATTCTAAGAAATAAAAAATGCATAGGTACAGGTAGAAATTATACTCCTTATGTTGAAATATAGATGGTGGTATAATAGAAAATTGATACCTTTGGAATACGCATTAATTTATACTTTCAGTGAACTAAAATATGAATAAGATATTATTTTGATAATCATGTTTTACAGGTATATATTATACCTTATAAAAATACTGTAATATTAAGATACAAATTTTCCATTTTCTGAACAGTCCAAAGTCTGGCTGATATCTACTAAAATTTAGATTGGTAGTTGTGAAAGCGTAAGAAAAGTGTATGGAGAATTTATTGTGTGATCACTGTGCCTTTAAGCACACTGGAAGAATTTTTAAGCACTCTCTCTCTCAAGAACAAATAAAGGAGCTTCCTTTAGGGAGGGAAGATCAGCTCTATTTAAAACAAAGCAGAACAATGAAGAATTTTTGGACTCACAACACCACTCCTCCTTTTCATAGGTTGGTTTTGCCCTCATACAAAGTAACACCCTGGCATCTACATTAAAAATTGAAATTGACAAGGCATCCCTTTCATCCTTCACTGCCAAAACTCCTCATTAATAATAATTAACCATCTCTGGCCTCTATCCAACAGTTTAATAAATACTGGAACAACTCTGGGCCTCAGCTGCATTTGTAGCTTTAGCCACAGAATGGGAATGATGGGATTCTGAATGAGATTCACTGAATAGCATCAGTGCAGCAAAATGACTACTCAATTTTCTGTTAATGAATACCCATTATTTAAATACATATTTATGTTAGAGTATGTGTAGGAATGCTCATTCAAATAGGTCCTATTCAGGTTTATAAAGTTAATTTTTATATGTGCTCAAAAATTGTTATATGTGCTCAAAAATTGTGATATGTGCTCAAAAATTGTTATCATTATATTTGATAATTGCTATAAAAATCATTTTATACATTTCACGTAAGTATCCTGGTAAACGACGACTCTTATGTACAATGTCAACATGATACTTAAGGAATAGTCATTGCAAATGTACTATTTTATTTACTTGATGGGTAAATTCTTCAGTTTGGTTTGTGATGTTATTACTCTTAAAATTTCACAGAGCATATAACCAAATGCCTTCATAGGACTAGATATTGTTGTATTTATTAGAAGAAATGTAGTAGGAATGGGAAAGGTGAGTGCCTTTTCAAAATTCCAGTTTATTCATGGAGAGAATATGAGCTTAGTTTCTCTTTACTCTTCAAGGCAGAGGTGAACGGCTTACGTGATTGGTAAAAAAAAAAAAAAAAAAAAAAAAAAAAAAAAGACAAAGGAATGGTGCAGGCATGGATTTTAATTTCTGTTTTTCAGAATGTCTTCTTTTCAGGATTCATTCCCTGTTTGTATCTTGGGGCAGTCTCTACCCCTGTGAGGGAAAGGAGAGTGGTGCTACAGTGTACCTCAGACTAGGGGATAGGTTTAGCTTATTAGGAATGAATGGTTAGGATGTCATATTCGGACAATGGTCCGGGCAAATAACTTTAACACTATGCCTCTGACTCCCAAATCCTCTTTCACAATCCTTCAAAAAGCTTTAGGGCTTGAAGAGTCAGGCTTACTTACCTAGCCCAAAACTCCAGCATGAGTGAACATTGATGCAATTGCTCTAGGATGAGCATACACACATGGCATATGTTTGAGTGTGTCTTCTTATCCTTGATAGCTTTCTGTGCCTATTTTCCTAAACTGAAAGAAATACAGATGAAGTTTGACTCTGGGTTTAATCCATAATCCCAGAATGATCTTCTGCCCTGGCCAATGATGACATAAGTGACAGTTTGTTCCATGAAGTCTTATTAAAGAGACAAAGAATCAGAAAATAACCTCACTAACTAGTGCTACCAGCAGAGTTTCTGACTTGGGATTTCACTTTGATGAAACTTGCATGAATCTTGACCAGAAAGTGAGTGAACTTTCTCCATTAATTTCCCTAAAAAATAGTTTTAAAGACCATTAGGGTAATTGAACACTTGTCATGGTACTCACATTTTCAAAGAATAGGTACTAAATCCTAATGAATCTTCCTTAATTTCTAAATAAAAGTTAAATTTTATCCACATATATTTACCCAACAATTAGAAATATAAATAACCAATTTGGATGTTGACTAAGAATTAACACACTACAATCAGGAATTCAGAATATTTATTGCAAGAGCTGAATAATTGTAAATAACGTAGAACTGGCAAAGCAGTAACAAGGATAATTGTTTAGATATTTATTCTGTCAAAGTCATCAAACACCCCTCACAAACCGACAAAAATGTACTTCAATAAGCAATGCACCCCTACCCATTATTTTCCATTATACTGTGGAAAAATGTGAACTGCTATTTACAAAGTAATTTTATTTTTTGGTAAGAACAAATTAACTATCAGATTAACAAACCTTTTTTTTTTTTAATTTTTTGGGTTTTTTTTTGTTTTTTTTACTTTTAAATTGATGGTGAGCCGTGGCATTAAGATAACTTCCACTTCTTTCAATAAAGACATTTTGTTGCATGCTATTTATTTGTTTAAATCATCTGTCATGCCTTAACAAAAACCTCCTAAGAATGTTCGAATTTGGATTTGTTTGTACGTGCAACTGAGATCTTATTAACATTAGTTGTCACTTTGTTGGTTTGACCTAAGTGACAATATGCTGGTACCTGCCAGGCATTGACCAACTATGATAACAAACAGTTAAACAGCAATAATTAGAGATTTATCCCTTTGTTTCCCCCAACTACCCTACCTGGAGAATGTTCTGTTACATCATGAAGGCACAACACATTAAATATTTTGTGGCTATGGTCTAATAACACTTGTGTTACAACAACATTATTGTATATGAGGATCAACACAAACTCTGCCATTTCAACAAAGTTGTAGACACACATTTGCCCAATTGAAACTACTTTAGAATAATGATTTTTCTTCCATATATGCTAATTTTGATACATTAGTTTTGCATGAGTGACAAGTACAGGATATTATATCACTTTTGATGGATAACACTTTTCCATTACTCTCTCACTTAATGGTACTAATTAGATGATTTTGCTTTTGCCTGCTTTGAAAACAAGGATGTAAAAAATAGGTTCTGAATTTCCAAGCTTTTGCAGAAGTCCTTTTTTGTATAATTATCATTTTTTCTTTCATCTTTATTGTTTACAGAATTCCAGCATCATAAGCTATCATACAAGAAGCAAGATTTCAGAACCTTTTTTAAACACAAGTGTTTGAGATTCTTTGAACAATGTGTGTCAAGACAGACTACTAACGCAAAAACACCTCACTAAAAGAAACAACGAAAATAACAACAAAGAGGTAAATAAAAAGAAGGACAGAAGCAACCGTAAAACACAGAATTATGCTACAACATTTTTAGATGAACATTATAAGTACACAAAAGTTGTTAATAATAGCTTGCTTCTATTTACAAATACTTTAACACTGATTGACTTACAAGTGTCCACTAACGTTGTTAACAGCACGATAGGTTTAATGCTTATCTCTTTAAGTTTTGTTTGCAGTATAATGTCAAGTATAGCGGTCTCAGCACAAATCAATGACAAAAAAAAAAAAAAAAGCACAATTTTTTAACTGGGTATGTTTTTCAGTCACTCTAATCCATGAAACTTTCTTACTTTCCAAATACATATTCTATTGTTCATAGCAGCAGTCCAGGGTCAAAATAAAATGCAATAATAAAAAAAAATTTGCACAAAGTAGAGATCTCTGGAGAGTTTAATCAATTCTAGTAAACAAGATTGCATGACTAGAACTATCTTCTCTCATATGTTGCAAAATATTGTATTCTCCATGGTGCTAACACAGAGTTATAAGTATCCCTGCTAGATGGGGCATAGTTGTAGAGATCTATTGAATACATAAAGCTCTGACACACACGGTATTAGCATGTCTATTTAGATTAAAGTTATTAGGTCGCATATAGCCTTTTCTTAGAGTTGGTGCTCCTTAGGACTCTCAATAGCACCTCCTGCTTGCTTATAAGACTTCAGATTTGCCAGAGGAATGTCTGTCATGTGGCTGCCATTGTTGAAATGGCTTTCGTTGGAGCCATACTGCTTACGGTCATTGAACTGGTTCCTGTTGCTGTCTTCTTTCCAGGCCCTGGTCAGGGTGTGCCCATTCACAAGCTTGTCCTTCTTCACCCATTCTTTCTGGGGTACAAAGGTTGAGAGAGGAGATTTGGGGTGTTGATATGGACCCAAGCCAGGAGGCATCCAGCAATTATCAGAGTGACCCAAAACCAAGCACTCTTGAGTGCACATCTCTGTAGCTTCAGCTAATCCTCGGGGACCCAGAGGCCCATCTGCAGAAGACAAGAGGGAGAATATAAGAAAAGAAAGTGGTTAAGATTTTCAATTAAAATTATCTCTTAGAGAAAAAGTATGTTATTAGTGATCTTATTTTTTCATAAAGTCAAGCATATCTTTGAGTCAAGTCAAGCAACTCAAAGATATATTTCTCCATCTTTTAAAGATTAACACAAAAGGAATCAAATTTGTTATGGAGGTAAGATTGATCTATTAATATTTTCCTTCTTAATCCTTTATTTAGTTATTTAGATCCAAAGACACAGATAGATAGATAAAAAGACAGATATGGGTAAACAGATATAACCATGATGTATCATTTTTTATCAAGTCTTTGATAAAGACTTGATAAAGGCATACAGATTATTACTAATTTATATGCTAAGAAATCCCAGAAAAAAACTCATATTTATGATAAATTATAAAAAGTAGAATAATCTTATGTGCAATATTAAAGAATATATAAATAGTACAACTCCACTAAGTTAAAAAGCAAAATTACCACTTGAAACATAGCATCATTAAAAATAAATACTCTAAATGGTTCTATAAAATATTGTTTTTTTCTACATAAACACATTATTTTTATATGAAAATATCTTGCCACATTTTTGAAAAGTTAAATACTCATTTTGAAGAATAACTATTGTATCTTACTAATGATACACCTGGTCAGCTGCGAACATTCTGAAATCCAAGTAAAGAGGAAGCCATTTGCATCCGGACAGTGTTTGGTTCCTCTGAGCTTAACTATTTTCTAAATTTCTAAAGTATAAAACTGAAGCTAAATTGCAAATTGAATCACATGGAGTCTAACATTCAGGGGAAAGAAAGTGATCACAGAATTTATCTTCTACTTTTTTATCAGTCGGTTAGAACATACATTTTAACCAGGATTTCAAAAGTAAACTATTTTCTGATTGTTTAAAATAGAAATCAGCCCTTTACTAAAAAACAACATAAGCCAAATGGTTAAGAAATAAATTGGGTTTCTTTGTTGCTGTTGTCTTACCCCCCTTGATTAAACAGCCGCGTGATAGATAAATGATAGCTTGGAAATTAGGAATTGATTTTACGAATGAAGTTAAGTGGATAGGCAAGAATGCCTGAGGCATAAAGCATTTTCAAAAGCAGAGAGTCATCAGAAAAAAATGCAGAAAAAAAGTAAAGAAAACATACCTCCAAGTTTGCTTACTCATCAATTTAAATCGTTCAATAATTGGAATGTAGGTCTTTGCTAAAATCCAAGTTAGCACAACTAATATTTTTAAATGTCCAATAATTGTGAGCTTTCTATTTGCCTTAACAATATTCTAATTATTTCTTGCATGTGAAAAAAAAATTCCCACTGAGATAGGCAACAGTTGATGGCAAACATCAGAAACAGCAAACCACAGGCAATATCAAAATAGATACTGAATGTACCTTTCCTGGGTACTATGTATACTACTAGGGTGATGGGTGCACTAAAATCTCAGACCGCACCACTATACAATCATCCACGTGACCAAAAACCACTTGTACCTGAAAAGCTATCGAAATAAAAAAAAAAAAAGTTATTTAAAAACAGAACACATACTAGATGTGAAAAAAGTGGCTGAAATGCACTATTTCATATAAACTCAAACTTCAGCGATTTTTTTTTATATCTAAAAGTCTTCCTTTTAGAATAACCTTAAAATTACTTCCCATCTGAACCATATTCCCATCCCCTCAAAAGCAAACAGTTTTATTTTGTTTAAACACGTATTCATTACTTAAAACTTTTCCTCTCACATACCTCCAATGATTACTTACTTTTTCTGGATATTTAATTTAAACTTCTCTATGAGCCTTTCTTTGCCTTCTACAATCTGGCCACATTTTAAAAGTTCAAACTAATTTCTCATTTCTAGACTCCCTTAGGTGTACTCAGTGACTCTGCATTCACAAAGCTAACACATTTCGCTTAAACCAATCCATGCTCCCTGCATTAGAATCACAGGCTTAGAAGATGTTTTTTGCCAGGCCTGTTTTCATCTAATTACTGATCTCTTCAAGGGTCAGTTTATGTCCCACACAACAAAAGCAAGCTTCCATAACTCTACCAATTCATGCTTCATTGCACCTTGATTTACATAGAACTTTCTTTATTGATGAATAACAAATTTCCTAATTGAGCTCCCTCAACTCTTACGTTAATTCCATTTTTGTCTTTTGGAGGGGGTTCGGTACATTTGCAAGTTTTGATTTTAACTTCCTCCCAACTAGATTGAAAATTGATGGGAAACAAACAAACAAACAAACAAACAAAAACGGCACATCGGTCTTCTGATTCCTCATAGTGCTAAACAATAGTAGTGCTCTACGAACAATGTTAATTGTTAATTAAACTTTTATGAGGTTGAAAATGTTCTGAGGATTATTAAAGATATACCCTGCTTAAAGGCAGACCTAAAGTAATTATAATAGAAGGTGCTGATTTCACAAATCTTACACCAAATGCTTCCTCAACAGCAAATTCCTTTGCCTAGCAATACTTTGTGACCGTTTATAAATGAATAATTTAATTTCTCTGTTAAATATACTTACTCCTTTCTAAACATCAATGGAGTTAATCACCAATTTGATGTGTAACATATCTTGAAGCCTATAGGCAAACTTTTAATCTTTACATTTCCAGCGTCATTAATAAGTTTTTTATTGTTAAAATCTCCAAAGGGAAAAAAATTACCAGCTACCTCAGAAATGTCACCACATCAGGGCTTTATTAAGCCCATCAAAAATAAGAGGATGTGCAAGGCTATTTTAAAATTAGCCTTATGCAACACACCCTGCCATCTTATTAATTTAAGACATATCACCCGGCCGGGCGCGGTGGCTCAAGCCTGTAATCCCAGCACTTTGGGAGGCCGAGACGGGCGGATCACAAGGTCAGGAGATCGAAACCATCCTGGCTAACACGGTGAAACCCCGTCTCTACTAAAATACAAAAAAATTAGCCGGGCGTGTTGGCGGGCGCCTGTAGTCCCAGCTACTCGGGAGGCTGAGGCAGGAGAATGGCGTGAACCCAGGAGGCGGAGCTTGCAGTGAGCTGAGATCCGGCCACTGCACTCCAGCCTGGGCGACAGAGCGAGACTCCGTCTCAAAAAAAAAAAAAAAAAAAAAAAAAAAAGACATATCACCCAAAGATTGAGAATGTGTTGTGTGCGTGTTTATAAGAATATGTATACCTTAGGTTTTCAGCACTGAGTGACACATTTTAACAAATAGAATTTATCCTTTTAAAAAATATTTACAACGAATAACATATTTATTCCAGAAACATTTACTGAGCATGTACTATGTGCTGGCACTGTGATCGGCACCAGAGCTATAGCCTTAACAAAAAAAATCTCAACACTGTCCTCATGGAGCTGGGAGCTATTCTGGGAAACAAATAATTGGCTTAAAAGCAGTGAGCTGAGAGGGTAGTAAAGGGTGTCATTAAAATGAGCTGAGGGCCGTTAACTGTTCTAGGAAGGTTTTTCTCTTTATAACTTAACCAATAGACTTTGTTTCAAGGTACATCATTTCTTCTTCAATTTCTTTAAACTTTTTTTTACATAATTGACATTAAGACATTTACAGTTAAAATTTTTATGCACAAAATCTTTAACTTGCAAAACATGAGTTTATTTTCATTAAATAATATTAATTGTTCTTTGTGCATTGTACTTCCCATGATTCATTCCTGTAAGTAGACTTGAAGGATTTTGATAGTCTATAAATAAATTTATAGAAGTTTTGTAGATTTATTTCAGATAACTGGTTACTGTAAAAATTTTAAAGATCTATCCTCAGGCCAGCCACACACAATGGGACTCTAGATGAAAGGCAGAAGTGTTTTGTTAGAGCTCTAAATGGGAGAAGCCTGTCAGGCAGAGCCATACAAGGGACTAAATCTGGGAATAAGGTAAAACAAACTGGAGCTCTAGGGGACAGTTTATGTATGAAAAACTGACTAGGGTTAGCTAGGGTTTTAGGTCTCTCTGAGGATTGGCTAATTTGAGTAATTTCTCAAGAACCAGGTCAAAACAGCAATGTCAAATTATCTAATATAAAAACATTTGCTTAGGGAGGTTGCTTAGTGACTCAAAAGTGTGAGATCACTAGAAGAGAAGTAGAGGAGTATGGATTTAGCTTCTCAAGAAGGGGAAACTGACCAGTCTCTAGACAGGGGCTCAAAACTGAACCAAGACAGCAAACAACAAAACAAAACAAAACCTATATACATCAATCAATCCATCAACAATCTACTTATCTGTTGTGTGTCGTTATAGTATGAGCTGTATTGTTGGAAAATATAATTTTCTTTATGCTTTAAAAATTTTTATTTTTAATTTTTCTGTTACATGGTAGGTATATGTATATATGGGGTACTTACTTTATGTTTTGGTAAGTTTTTATTTTGGGACATGACATTAAATAAGGAAAAGTTTAATTTTTTTCTTTGGGCCTCTATGTAATTCCTAGTAATTGCTGTGATATTAAGGACAAAACAAAACAAAACAAAAAACAAAAGTCCAGTGAGTTTTATCTTGGGAAAATAACAATGCTTCCGTGTTTTCTTCCTTAAAGTCAGTGTTGTAAATTGGTAAAAAGAAAAAGTAAGTATTTTTTCAAAATTCTGTGATGAATTATTAAAGGGAATACATTCATTCTACTGGTCTCCTAAGTCAGTCCCTGCCCTGTACATGTTTATAATCTGATAGATGCTAATAACTCCCTAGTTTCTAACTCATTTTTTCTCATTTTTAGAAGTACTGAGTTTTTTATGCTTTTAAAAAGGAGAAAAACATTGTATTAAAAATGTTATTAAATATTGAAATTTTCCAAAATATGGTCACATGTAATCTATAGTTCTCCATCAATATATAGCATTTTAAATCTCAGATGTTTGCTAATACTGCATAAATTATATGCACTAAACTATAATCCTTTTTCTTTGATATATTTTTATTATTACTTTAGGTAACTGTATTAATTGATGAAAAATATTTGTTTTTCATTCATACAGTCTCTCAAATATTTATTGAAACCTAACGTGCATCATAGGTATCATTGTACTGGATTCTTATTAGATGTTTTGAGCTTTTGTTTATGTGTGAGTGTGGTGTGTTTGTGCATGTATAATCATGTGCATATGTGTTTTTTATTCTGTTTCTCTATTTTTTTTCATAAATTTTATGATGTACTATTTGTGCTATGTCATAAAATATATGTGTAGAATCCGGATCAGAATTCCAAACTACTTACAAATACTTCCTATAATTTTGTCATTATATCAGTTTATTTCCTTTCTTTTAAAATAATTAAAATCTTCTATCATAATTTTTTTTAGCACTGAAACATTTATTGATTTTTTTTAACTCAAATTCTTTGTTGCCTTGCACAATCTCATTGTCTGAGTTTGGTTATCCTTGGTTTGGGTATGTGTAAAATCGCAAGTGCAGATAACACTGTGCAAGCCATCTGTCTCTGCATTTAAATTTTGAAAGCAAAAACAAAAACACATAATGAAAAGCTTCTGGAAAGTTGTTTAAGATAACGTTTATGTCAGGTCTCAAAGTTCATCTTCACACTACTCACCTTCTTGTTAAAAAACAAATAAAATATTTTTCAAAGTTTTAGGCATTAGTAGCTCTCAGAAAGGTGCCTGAATTATTAACTTTAAAAGATGCAAGTTTAAAATGTAAAACAATCCAAGTTAATGGAACTCCACCTATACTTAAGTAGTAGGATACTGCAGTTGTTTTTGATGTCATTTTACTATAACTGGAAGCAGAACTGTTACTTCATTAATTCACTGCTGTAATTAAGAAGTAGCTTCTGGCCTGTTGACCACCTACATTACAATCTCATTATTTGAAATCCTTTAATACCAAAGCTAGAAACTGGCATTTCTTTAAAAAAAACTATGGGACTTTTTATATTCCTGACCAGTTTTCATACTGTATGAAATTTTGGTCTTTTCTATTAATAAATTTTTCTTATAATTTTTACTGGTAGGTAAAATAAGTTTAAACAGACTGCCAAAATTGATTTGTAAAATAAACAAGTCATTTTTATATGATTTAGGATCAAATTCATCACATCTCACTCCATTTTTCATTTTGTTCAATTTTTATTATAGGCAAATTCCTCTTCGATGCAATATACATCTGACTGTCACGTTATAATATTATTTTTGTAGTAAGAACATATATTTCTATTTTTGTGTAGAATGTTTGTTCCTAAGTTCCACTTTTGCTGTATTTCTCCTTTATACTATCATGGGTGTCTATTAGGCAAAGACTTGTGCAACCCAAACACTTTAAAATGAAAGATGCATTCCACTGATTTGGATTTGCTAAAGCAGTTTCCCTGATATTTAGGCATAGTGATGTTTTAAAGAAAATTCCTTTTTATGTAAACTTTTACTCTGTAATTTTGCTTTGCACTTACAGCTATTAATATGCTAAGCAAAATCTTAATCTTCATACTTGCTCCTTGCCTTAACCAATGTTTCTATAATAAAATTTTAGGGAAACAAATATTCTCATTTATTCATTTGAAGTTAATTTTAGTGTCTCCAGAATACTAACACAACAAAATCTAGTATTTTTACTAGCTCATTTTATCTCTCAATTTATTTCTCTCTCTCTCTCTGTGTTGTTGCAGGAAGTCAGGGACCCCGAACAGGTGGACCAGCTGAAGCCGTAGCAGAAGAACATAAATTGTGAAGATTTCATGGACAGTTATTAGTTCCCCAAATTAATACTTTTATAATTTCTTTTGCCTGTCTTTACTGCAATCTCTGAACATAGATTGTGGAGATTACATGGAAACTTATCACTTCCCCAATCAATACCCCTGTGATTTCCTATGCCTGTCTTTACTTTAATCTCTCAATCCTGTCATCTTTGTAAGCTGAGGATGTATGTTGCCTCGGGACCCTGTGATGATTGCATTAACTGCACAAATTGTTTGTAGAGCATGTGTGTTTGAACAATATGAAATCTGGGCACATTGTAAAAAGAACAGGATAACAGCAATGTTCAGGGAACAAGGGAGATAACTTTAAACTCTGACTGCCGATGAGCCAGGCAGAGTAGAGCCACATTTCTCTTCTTTCAAAAGCAAATATGAGAACTATCACTGAATTCTTTTTCTTAGCAAGGAACATCCCTGAGAAAGAGAATGCGCCCCTGAGGGTAGGACTCAAAAATGGCTGCTTTGGGGTGTCTGTCTTTTACAGTCGAAGACAAAGGGATGAAATAAGCGCTGGTCTCCTGTAGCACTCCCAGGCTTATTAGGATGAGGAAATTCCCACCTAATAAATTTTGATCAGACCAGTTGTCTGCTCTCAGACCCTGTCTCCTGATAAGATGTTATCAATGACAATGTGTGCCTGAAACTTCATTAGAAATTTTAATTTTGCCCCATCCTGTGGTCCTGTGATCTCACCCTGACTCCATTTGCTTTGTGATATTTTATTACCTTGTGAAGTATGTGATCTCTGTGACCCACACTCTATTCATACACTCCCTCCCCTTTTAAAAATCACTAATAAAAACTTGCTGGTTTTATGGCTCAGGGAGCATCACAGAACCTGCCGATGTGTGATGTCTCCCCTAGACACCCAGCTTTAAAATTTCTCTCTTTTGTACTCTTTCCCCTTATTTCTTGGACCAGCCAACATTTAGGGAAATAGAAAAGAACCTACATGAAATATCGGAGGTGAATTCCCCCAGATAGTGTGTGTGTTATTTATTTTTTGAGACAGTGTGTACCCGCATAATATTTTTTTGTGGATTACCTTGAATGGAAAGCTGAAACTATAGGTTTATGCAAATCTGGAGGGACCTGAAAGAAATGTCAGAGGCAAATTTACTTGATAGACACCCTAATATCCACTATTCTACCCTACTTTCTATATTTATTGAACAGTTGCTATTAAAAATAAAATCCATTAATTTGACTCAAATCTAAACATGGTAAAATTAATTTCAAATATGAACGTTGGCATGAAAACCAGGAAATAGTTCACCATTGCCCTTGTGCCCTTTGGAGACTGTATTACTATTTCAGAACATTTTATTCTATGCCCACTTTATTCTATGCCATACAATAATAAATAGTTGTTTAGTTATTACTCTGCCCTTATTATACAGAAAACCAGTCAGAGGGTGTGAATCTCATTGCCATTGTATTCAAATTTTATACGAAATCATATACAATAGTTATGCTGGCAGTCCAAATACAAAGATAAATATGACAAATTTGTGTGTACTTTGGGGAGAAATGCTTTCCATTCATTTGTTCAATAATTTCTGATTTAGTTTATGTTAGATTCGAAAGTACAATAGTATAGAATATCTAAAATCAGAATCAATAGGAAAATCTCAAGACACAAGATCATTATAGACAGGCAAACAAATAAATAGATTTTAGTACTAGTTGAATGATGAATTGCTATGGACTTTGAGAAAGTAAGCCTAGACTCCGTAGCTCCCAGTCTCTTATCTATAAATTGAGAGGATAAAAAGGCTAGATTTTGATGCATACTCTCTATACATTCTTTTATTCCTTAAATATCATTGTGGTTTTTCATTGATATAACGTGATAATCAAACTTTTCAATGCTACTTCATTTCAGTAAAGAAAAGCCCAAAAGAAAGCAAAGAAATGATAAATCTATTGTTCCGATAGATGAGGGTAGGCATGGTGGCTCATGCCTGTAATCCCAACACTTTGAGAAAAGCGTGGACAATATGGTGAAACATTGGCTCTACAAAAAATACAAATATTAGCCAGGCATGGTGGTATGCGCCTGTGGTGCCAGCTACTCAGGGGAACTAAGGTGGAAGTATTGCTTGAGCTGAGAGACTGAGGCTGCAGTGAGGGATGATTGCAACACTGCACTCTAGCCTGGGAGACAGAGTGAGACCCTGTCTCAAAAAAAAAAAAAAAAAAAAAAAAAAAAACAAAACAAAAAAACATTACTCTAGTACTGAGGTCACATTTAGATTTTTGAGTGTGAAATTATATTGTGAATAACTACATTTTAAAATCTAAATAAAAATCTAGTGGCTCTATCAGAGTTAGATCTGCATTTGTGAATGCATCTACAGTAACCTTGAGAAACAAACACGTGAATCCACACCACCAGGATTTGACAAAACCTCTGGTTAACAAGTAAACAAGGATTAAATGTTTTACACGTTTCTCATACAGATTTCTTCCTTGGTCACAGATGAAAACTCAACATTTGCAGATGGAGACAGTCCAAATACAATAACATATGGCCATGCCAAGCAGCGGATTCACTGCCAGAGAGGATATTGCTATTTGAACAGACTTTATGGCTCACAAAGAATGAAGAGCACTTCCTTGTACATCTTCAGCCTTCTTCTGCAGGGCATGAAAATCAGCTGCCTTTTTCTCATCTGCTAAAGCTAATTGCTGTAAAGTTTCTCTGATGATTTTATGTGTTCTCTATTAGTATTTTACATTGCAATCCGTTGAATGACAATAGTCCAAAGAGGCAGACCTTCATTATTCAAACTAACTTTCAATTTTCAACCAAATTGCTTGATGTGAAACATTGTATTTACTTTATTGCAGATCATATTTATTTTCTTCTATAGTTCATTTCTTGTATTAGTATTTCATGGTTTTTGTTTCAAAAATTCATTCATATACTGCTATCTCCTGAATTACTCTCCATTTCTTGCAATTTGCATTGTTTCTCAGACAAACTTGGTAAATCTTATTTGATGTGAAACATATATTTTAAAGTGCAGATCTAAGGTGTTAAGCAGTGAAGTAATACTTTAGAGATTAATTTTCAGACTGTAGTCCAAGTGAAAAATAAGCCAGTTACATAATATTTTGTCCTCTTTAAAAAATGTTGCAATTGCTGGCCTGAATACAGGTAATACACAATGGTAGCACACAATGTTATGAAGCAATTTGCCTTTATACAACTCCACTGTTTCCTATATTCCAGGGATATTTAATCAGATGAGAGCAGGAAAAACTGATGACGTTCATTTTCATGCCTGTGGTCTCTGACAGTTTTTACCCAGGACACTAATAATATAACTTCAGTATTTTTCTTTCCTAGTCTCTGGGTTAGAGTTTCTACTTCTCACAATTATCAGAGGTGATAGAGACTTGCCCCAAGTGATTTTAAGCATTGGACAAATGGGGGAAAATACTTTGCTAAATTAATAAGGATTTAAAGACATAATAATTTGTATACTTTAAAATATGTCTGAAAGATTGTATTTTAAATGGAATAAAACATCAGATATAGTCCATGTGATCTGTAGGTGTATATGTATGTATTTACACCTGGATTGTCTTACCAGGTGTAAATACTTAATTAATATATCACAGCTTAGTGCTTCTCAAATGTTAATATGTATATGAGTCACCTAGGAAAATCATTAAAACGCAGATTCCAATTCAGTAAATCTGACTGGGTCCTGAGTTCCTGCATTTCTAACAGTTCCTTAAGTGATTCTGCTGATGGTGTTCAAGAATCACACTTTGAGATGCAAGACATTTAGAACTTACCTGTCTGTATTTACTCCTATCCCAGTGATCTAAACTAATAACGTTTTCAGGCATCGTCTTGTATTAGAGTTCACCAGAGAGTTTTAAGCACATAAATTGTTCTCATCAACAAATTCTGAATCGGTAGGTTTGCCAGTTCTCCTAATCCCCCAAGCCACATTCTCATATTTTTCTAATCCATCACTTGCCTTCCTGTTCAGTTTCCTTTGATGGTACCACACCCTTGCCAGATCCCAAAATGTTAGAATGCTCAGAGCTCTTTATCTGCACTTCACCTATGTGAGTGCATGTAATCACTTGGTCTTACACAACATAAATATGTGGATTCCCCAATTTATATTTCTAGCCCTTAATCTTTCTCCTAGGGACCGTATAGATATATTCGACTATCTACTTATCAGGATTATTGGATTACTAATTGGCATTTTCAAGTTACACAATTCTTGCATTTTTTTTTTTTTCTATTTCCCCTGAATTTACCATTCTTGCATATGGCACACTGATTACCTAGTTACTCAATGCAGGAAAAAACATATTTGCAGTCATCCTTGCCACGTGTTACATAAAAATCTAAAATGTCTCTCCGCATCAATATTTGCACCCTAATCTCTGGGACTATGAATATGATAAGATTGAACCAGTGATTTTGTTGAATTATATGGCAAAGGGGGTTTTGTAGATGTAATAAAATTACTAGTCCATTGTGTTTTAGCTAATCAAAAGAGATTGTTGGTAGCCTTAATGTAATCACATGAGTCCTTTATAAGCAGAGTGTTTTCTCCAGCTGGTGGCAGGTGGGAGTTCAGATTCCAAGGACGGGAAAGATTCAGTGGGCAATTGCTGACTTTGAAGACAAAGGGACTGATTAAAAATGATGTGAGAGCAGCCTCTAAGAGTTGAGAGCAGCCCCCCATTAGGCAGCTCGCACACAACAGTTATCTCTGTCCTACAAGCACAAGCAACTGGATTCTGGCCACAATCTCAATAAATTGGAAGCCAATTCTTCTTCAGAGCCTCCAGATAACAATATAGTTTAGCTGACACCTTGATTTTAGCCTTCTGAGACCCTAAGCACATCAAGCCCACCTAGATTCACGAGATACTAAGTGAATGGCAACTGAGATAACTTTGTGTTGCTATAAGTCTCTAAATTTGTGATAATTTGTTACATCTGTTTTTTACTCAGCTCACATAACCAAGCACGAAGAAAGTACTTTCATCTACCTGCTTCCCTGCAAACTCAATGGCCCAAGCCAGTCTCTTTTTTTTTTTTTTTTTTTTTTTGAGACAGAGTTTCGCTCTGTCGCTCAGGCTAGAATGTAATGGCGCAATCTCAGCTCACGGCAAGCCTCGTCCCCCAGGGTTCAAGTGATTCTCCAGCCTCAGCCTCCTGAGTAGCTGGAATTAGAGGCATGCGCCACCATGCCCAGCTAATTTTGTATTTTTAGCAGAGACAGGGTTTCTCCTTGTTGGTCAGGCTGGTCTTGAACTCCTGACCTCAGGTGATCTGACTTCCTGGGCTTCCCAAAGTGCTGGGATTACAGGCGTGAGCCACTGGGCCCAGCTGCCACCCTTATTTCTTAACAGTACTTGCTTTTTCCTCATTCTTTCAACATTCTATTCACCAATCTCTAGCATATTTACATTTGTTTCCTGTTGTCATGGAGACAAATTACCACAAACTTAGTGGCTTAAAACACCTGCATTTATTTTTCTACATTTCTAGAGGTTAAAAGTCTGAAATCAATCTCACTGGGCTAAAGTCAAAGTGTTGACAGGGCTGGTTCCTTCTAGAAATTCTGAGGAAATAATTCATTTCCTTTCTTTTATTCAGATTCCTTGGATCATCTATGTTCCTTAACATGTGATTCCTTCATCTATCTTCAAAACACATCATTCTAACCTCTAGTTCCATCATCACATCACCATCTCCTCCGACTCCTTCATCCTTCTTACTGGGACCACTTTGATGGAGCCACCTGGATCATCTAGGATAATCTTCCCATCTCAAAATGAGATCCTTAACTTAATCATGCCTGAAGGTCCTTTTTGTCATGTACAGTAAACATATTCACACATTCTGGGGACTAAGACATGGATATATTTGGGGGACTATTATTCAGACTAACACAGTATTTAAAGCAGAATACCTCACTCCTCTGCTTCCAACTGCACCTGGGTGAAAGCTATACTCCTTTCCATGGCCTAGAGAGCCTCTCATGATCTGGTTCCTGCACAGCTTTCTAATCTCATACCTCACTTCTTTCCCTGTACTTCCCTGCTCTCCCACACTGAATTTCTTACTGTGCCTTGAACAAGCTTAATATAGTCTCAGGGTCTGTGGATTTGGTATTATGTATGCCTGGAATATTCTTCTCCTGGGACTTAGATTCACCCTTCACTTCATTTAGGTGTCCTCTCAAAAGTCAATTCTTCATAGAGGCATTTCCTTACCACCTTTAAAAATAATGATATCCTCTACTCAGTCAATTTCTATCTTCTTATCTTTTTCTTTACAAGATGGATTCTCACTCTGTTGCCCAGGCTGGAGTAAAATGGCGTGATCTTGGCTCACTGCAACCTCCACCTCCTGGGTTCAAGCGATTCTCCTTCCTCAGCCTCCCAAGGATCTGGGGTCACAGGCATGTGCAATCACTGGCTAATTTTTGTATTTTTAGTAGAGATGGGGTTTTGCCATGTTGGCCAGACTGGCCTCGACCTCCTGATCTCAATTGATCCAGCCTCCTTGGCCTCCCAAAGTGCTGGGACTATAGGTGCCAGCCACTGTCCAGCCCTCTAGCTTTGTTTTTCTTGATAGCACTCATCACTACCTCTCACAATATATTTATTTGTTAATGGTCTATCTCTCACACTAGAATATAAGCACCATGATGTCACACACTTTGCTTTTTCATACATCTATGTAGCTATGAAACAACATCTCTTACTATGGCCTGGCACATGGCAGATAATTACTAGATATATTTGAAGAAAAAAACAGTTCGTGCTGAGCCTTAGATTGGTGAGCCAACAAAGAAACTGCATGTAAGACATTATGTGGCAAATAGTTTTCATCAAGAAAATAGTAAATAACAGGGACACCTCTAACCTGTACATGAGAAACTTTGGTAAGAATTTATAGCATAATATTTTTAATAATATTTGGAATGTCCAAATGAAATTAACAAAGGCAAAATAGCTGCATTCAGATCACTTATATCCCAGCTATTTTAGAGTTAAAGGAACTGGGAAATCCCCAAAGTAAAATATAATTAGGTTGTCTCTTGTATCCCACCTATCCATTTAATCATAATTCCTTTAACCATCAGCGCTTTTAGATGTCTTCAGAAATCCAGATTCACAGGATACATAACAAAACATTTACTTAAAGCCTAAAGACACCAAAATAATTATTAGTAATTATTCTGAGACAGAGCTCTAATGTGATGTAGATAACAGTGCAGAATTTAGTCCTTTGATACAGGTATATTCAAGGAAGTGGGAGGATATTTAAGAAAAAAAGATGATTAGCAAATTTATTGAAAACGTAAAAGTAATTTAGATTTTCTATAACTATATTGGCTTACAATGTTAAGGGATGCAATTACTTTTCACAAAGTTTAGGGAGATAAGGTGACTTTTTAAAAAGCTAATATGTCATTTTAGTGTACATATAGAATACCATTGTGAAATACATTGCTTAAACTCAGCTGTATATAAAGAAGAACTACTCTAAAATGGGAAGAAATAAAATGTTATATTTTGAAAGAATCTCCTAAGGGAACTGTTGAAAATGCCATTACTCCATTATTGAAAATGACCTGTATAATAGAGTTTGTAGAGAGAAATCTTGCCCTCTCAGGGTGATACATAGGAGGATTACGTTTTTCAGTCTAAAATGTATGTTTATCTCTGAACACACCTTGCAAATCCGGGGAAATTACTTCATTAATATGGGTTCTTGAAAGGTAAATTTCTTTCTTAAAATAATAAATATTGCATTTCAATTTTATAACATCTATATACATTTTGCAGAGGTTTTTCTGCAATTGTTTCTGCTCTGTTTATTGCCAATCATCAACTGCTATTTTTTGACAAAAGAAGAGAAATTGTGTCTCTTATACTTTAGTTACTATTTTATTAGTAGTTTGAGGATCAGTCCCAAATGTTCAATAGATACAATGTTGCCATATTTATCACAGACAAACCATTGTCATCACACTTTTATATAAGTCATGAATCATTTATCATGTTTCTGAAACGTAAAAATTTTGTTGCCACATCAATATGCTTTTCAATAATCTTTAAAATCTCTCAGTATGAAGATAAAATTTGCATTCAAAATTTTAGGACAGCCTGCATTACCCTCAGAATAAAATATCTTAGTTAATGTAAGGGAACAAAATGGAGGCAGAGGGAGAAATTTCCATGAAATCCTGTATCTAGAAGAAAACAGTCTTGGTGCACAAATAGACCTTGTCTTCTGAAGGGTTATCTTTTTGCATCTTCTGGGTTGTTTCCAATAATTTCTTCTGAAAAGTTATGGTTAATCACATTTGCTTTCCATCTAGATTTGCTTTCCCTTAGCAATTTAATATGTTTTATTATTTTCCAAACTGTCCTATTAAAATTACCCATCTTCTTGGTATAATAACTGGTGGTGACTTATCTGATAAGTTTATTAATATTACAGTGTTATTGACCAAAAGGCTGTCATTCTCTGGAAGGATAGCTACACTTCAGTAAGAGTGTATTAGTCTGTTTTCACACTGATATAAAGAACTTCCCGAGACTGGGTAATTTATAAAGGAAAGAGGTTTAATTGACTCACAGATCTGCATGGAGGTCTCAGGAAACTCCCATCATGGTGGAAGACAAAGGGAAGCAAGGACCTCCTTCACAAGGTGGCAGGAGAGAGAAAGTGTGTGTAGGAGGAAATGTCAAACACTTATGAAACCATGAAATCTCTTGAAAACTCACTATCATGGCAACAGTATGGAGGAAACTGCCCCATGAACCAATCACTTTCCTTCCTTCCTCGACACGTAAGGATTACAATTTGAGATGAGATATGGGTGGGGACTCAGAGCCAAACCATAGCGAAGAGCCTTATAAAATTTGCTTTAATCCAAATGCATGGGTTCTTGAAGCACAGTGGCAGATGAATTTGACTTTGTGATAGACAAGGCTTTGATGCATTTATGAAATCACAATGTGAAAGCATGACTCCTCCCTGTGAGGTGACATGGCTTGAGCATCTTTCAGTGTGTTGGCATAAAAGAAATGGCACTGAAAGTTAGTAATCCAAAAGAGTTTAGTGAAGGACTTTTTATGGCATGTGGGATGGTGAAATTAAACTAACAAGGATTTAGTAAGGGAGACAAGGACCTAAGAAAGTAGGGAACTATCATTATCCCTAGGCCTCAAGGGACAAGAGGAGGGTGAGATGTGTCTAGAATCTACTAAGAGCTATGGAGGATTCAAAAGAATCTATTCAAGACAACAGTGAATGAAGAAACAAAATAACTTGTAATATAAAAGTCAAAAGCAAATGTGGAAAAATTTTTGTTTTTGCTAATCTGAGAATCACATGGTATAAGATCATTACACGTTCTTCAAGATAACCTTCCAAATTATAATCCAAACTGTGAAGACCTAAATGGTCTAAACATAATTCCAAATTCCTTTGTCATCATCTACCATTAATGCTGACAGGTACAATCAACTTAGAAGCAATGCTGCCTTTTACCTATAGGTAATATGCAAGCCAATTACTAAGATAATGAGTCAAAATAAAAATTACAAAACTTACAGTATCCTTGTGAGTTGATGAAAAGTGAGCTAGTGAAAATGAAATATTCTATTGTCTTTAATATTTTAGTAAAAATTTTTGAAATGTGTATATATGTTTAACAAACACTGGGGCATTTTGCAGCATGGAACATTATAAAATAATCTAGTTTTGTATTCATTGGAAGAAAAACTTTATGCTGAATTTATAAATCGTAGTCAGTATGTCTTTTTGATTTCATGCTGTAAAGTATGTTAAGATATGTAATTCCTTTTTTGAGTTCTTGACTTGGCCTCTGTTCCTCAGTCTACCATATTAATAAAATCGTAAGACAGTTGGCCCTCACCAAATATTCTCAATACTGCTTAGGATGTCAGTCTGTTTCTCCCTAATAAAAGTGAACTGTACAGTGAACCTTTATTTTTTAATCTAGATGACAGTCAAAGGTTTCAAGATCTGTGAACCTTTAGCAAGATTTATAAAGTTAAGCTGTTGTCTAGAACAATTGGCTTCAGTTCAAAATCAATCACTAAAAGTATTTTTTATCTGTCTGAAACACTCCCAAATGTTCTCCCTTTCAGCATGAAATGTAAATGGAACACCAATAAACAGCATGCTTCATGACCAAGTAATTCATGAAGCATTAGTTGGGTATGTATCTTGAGAGAACCTATAACTATATGTATCTACCTATTTATTCATAAATAAGCTATTTTAGGACTACCTTGTTGACCGTAGTATCATTTTAGTTAATGTAACCATATTATGCAGGTCTTAATTATACTTCCCAAGCCTCATTGATTAAAATGTGACACAGGTGATAGAGGATGAAATGGTGTTATTTGACTAAATAGATGATTTTAAGATCATCACATATAGCTTGCATCCTTTAAGCAAGGCTACTGAACCAAGTTTCTTTTCCTTTCAGAGTGTTTTTCACTAAATCAAAAGCATGGTTTCTTGATAATCACTGTTATAGCCACCACAATGTATTCTCCTTTCAATTGGATATGCTACAAACACCTCAGGCAGAGATTAAGACATATACCAGGCCTTGCTACACTGTCTTAGCTTATAGGGCACCTGAAGCAAACTGTAAAAATATACAAATGATTAAAATCTGCTCTTCAAGTTCTATGGCATTAAGTTGAAGAAACACAAAGTCATGAAACAGGAAACATACCAAAGTTTTTCCTCAGAAGCTGAATGCTAATCTGCCATTAGATCACTCTTCATTTGTTATAAAATAATGATTTAATGATTTTTTAATATGCTTATTTGCAGGGGGTGGGCAGATTATAAACTAACTCATTTTAAAATATGAACTAGAAATCACAACAGTGAATTACATTTTCCTTATATAAAGATCAGATTTTTGAAGATAGAATCCAGGTGATTGAGCATGGATGATCAGTGTGATGCCAACAGCAGACCTGAACTGATATAAACTACATTTTTTGCCTAATGGTCATCGCTGCTACCTTAGGAGCTAGTGCTCTTTGAAAGTGTGTTGTTTGGCTGGCTGGCTATTTCAGAGCCTTTTTAATTCCTAAGATGGTCTGTTAAATACATTGAAATTTGAACCTATTTTCATTGGTTTGTTTGTTTAATTAAAAAGGTCACTATAGATGAGTAGGTCATGTTTGTAAACATACAGAGTATTTATTTAAAAAGAAAACAAACAAACAAAAATTCTAATCACTCATGACACAAGATGAGCAAACCCTGTGTTTTCTAATTGCCTATAAGATTTAAAATTACTTTTTAGTGTTTTCTCTTTCAAGGCTGCTTGAAGTTTCTTCTTTGGAGCTCACTATAGAGTAGATGTTTTCTTTCTTGTCGTCCATTCTTTGTTTCTTCCCTTGCTTGACACCCCAGGGTCCATTTTACTTAGCTTCAGTGCCAATGGACTAGAATATTCTAAGCCTGCGATGTGACTTCCTCACCAACTTTATTAAATTTAAATTATATATGAAATGGATAAAATGATATAAATTACATTGACAGAGCCATACATTGTGTATTTGGGAGCATTGGGGGGTGTGATTACTATCATTATTATTATTCTTTGAAATTGATGCTAAATTTGTGTCACATTATTGTTTGCTGTTTTCTTGAAGGACATGCTAGATTTTTGCTTTTAAAAATTTCTTTCTATGAGAATACATTCTGGGTTCAGAGTACTCAAGTCCCTAACAAAATGTACCAAGCAAATGGAGAAAAGCCAAGCCGTTCCATTCCCTCTGGTTATCTCAATGACAGGTACAAATTAACCTATGATCATCATGGCTGGGATGATCAGTACTGATTGTGAAAATGGCCACAGCTCAGTTTCGCATAGATAGTCTATATTGCTTACGTGTTTAAAGATACCAATCAAGGGGGGGGCGGAGCAAGATGGCCGAATAGGAACAGCTCCAGTCTCCAAATCCCAGCGTGAGCAACACAGAAGACCGGTGATTTCTGCATTTTCAACTGAGGTACTGGGGTCATCTCACTAGGGAGTGCCGGACAATCGGTGCTGGTCAGCTGCTGCAGCCCGACCAGCGAGAGCTGAAGCAGGGCGAGGCATCACCTCACCTGGGAAGCGCAAGGGGGAAGGGAATCCCTTTTCCTAGCCAGGGGAACTGAGACACACAACACCTGGAAAATCGGGTAACTCCCACCCCAATACTGCGCTGTAAGCAAATGGGCACACCAGGAGAATATACCCCACACCTGGCCGGGAGGGTCCTACACCCACGGAGCCTCCCTCCTTGCTAACACAGCAATCTGCGGTGATCTAACTGCAAGGCAGGAGGCTGGGGGAGGGGCGCCTGCCATTGCTGAGGCTTAAGTAGGTAAACAAAGCTGCTGGGAAGCTAGAATTGGGTGGAGCTCACAGCAGCTCAAGGAAACCTGCCTGTCTCTGTAGACTCTGCCTCTGGGGACAGGGCACAGCTAAAAAATAACAGGGGAAGCAGCAGAGGCCTGTGCAGACGCGAACGTCTCTGCCTGACAGCTTTGAAGAGAGCAGTGGATCTCCCAACATGGAGGTTGAGATCTGAGAAGGGACAGACTGCCTGCTCAAGTGGGTCCCTGACCCCTGAGTAGCCTAACTGGGAGACATCCCCCACTAGGGGCAGTGTGACACCCCACACCTCAGAGGGTGGAGTACACCCCTGAGAGGAAGCTTCCAAAGTAAGAATCAGAGAGGTACACTTGCTGTTCAGCAATATTCTATCTTCTGCAACCTCTGCTGCTGATACCCAGGCCAACAGGGTCTGGAGTGGACCTCAAGCAATCTCCAACAGACCTACAGCTGAAGGTCCTGACTATTAGAAGGAAAACTATCAAACAGGAAGAACACCTATACCAAACCCCATCAGTACGTCACCATCATCAAAGACCAGAGGCAGATAAACCACGAAGATGGGGAAGAAGCAAGGCAGAAAAGCTGGAAATTCAAAAAATAAGAGTGTATCTTCCCCTGCAAAGGAGTGCAGCTCATCGCCAGCAACAGATCGAAGCTGGTCAGAGAATGACTTTGACAAAATGGGAGAAGAAGGCTTCAGTCCATCAAACTTCTCAGAGCTAAAGGAGGAATTACGTACCCAGCGCAAAGAAACTAAAAATCTTGAAAAAAGAGTGGAAGAATTGACAGCTAGACTAATTAATGCAGAGAAGTTCATAAACGAAATGACAGAGATGAAAACCATGACACGAGAAATACGTGACAAATGCACAAGCTTCAGTAACCGACTAAATCAACTGGAAGAAAGAGTATCAGCGACTGAGGATCAAATGAATGAAATGAAGTGAGAAGAGAAACCAAAAGAAAAAAGAAGAAAAAGAAATGAACAAAGCCTGCAAGAAGTATGGGATTATGTAAAAAGACCAAATCTACGTCTGATTGGGGTGCCTGACAGTGAGGGGGAGAATGGAAATAAGTTGGAAAACACTCTTCAGGATATCATCCAGGAGAACTTCCCCAACCTAGTAGGGCAGGCCAACATTCAAATTCAGGAAATACAGAGAACGCCACAAAGATACTCCTCCAGAAGAGCAACTCCAAGACACATAATTGCCAGATTCACCAAAGTTGAAATGAAGGAAAAAATCTTAAGGGCAGCCAGAGAGAAAGGTCGGGTTACCCACAAAGGGAAGCCCATCAGACTAACAGCAGATATCTCAGCAGAAACTACACAAGCCAGAACACAGTGGGGGCCAATATTCAACATTCTTAAAGAAAAGAATTTTAAACCCAGAATTTCATATCCAGCCAAACTAAGTTTCATCAGTGAAGGAGAAATAAAATCCTTTACAGATAAGCAAATGCTTAGAGATTTTGTCACCACCAGGCCTGCCTTACAAGAGACCCTGAAGGAAGCCCTAAACATGGAAAGGAACAACCGGTACCAGCCATTGCAAAAACATGCCAAAATGTAAAGACCATTGAGGCTAGGAAGAAACTGCATCAACTAATGAGCAAAATAACCAGTTAATATCATAATGGCAGGATCAAGTTCACACATAACAATATTAACCTTAAATGTTAATGGACTAAATGCTCCAATTAAAAGACATAGACTGGCAAACTGGATAAAGAGTCAAGATCCATCAGTCTGCGGTATTCAGGAGACCCCTCTCACATGCAGAGACATACATAGGCTCAAAATAAAGGGATGGAGGAAGATCTACCAAGCAAATGGAGAACATAAAAAAGCAGGGGTTGCAATCCTAGTCTCTGATAAAACAGTAAAGTCTGTTTTATCCATCAAAGATCAAAAGAGACAAAGAAGGCCATTACATAATGGTAAAGGGATCAATTCAACAGGAAGAGCTAACTATCCTAAATATATATGCACGTAATACAGGAGCACCCAGATTCATGAAGCAATTCCTTAGAGACTTACAAAGAGACTTAGACTCCCATACAATAATAATGGGAGACTTCAACACTCCACTGTCAACATTAGACGGATCAACGAGACAGAAAGTTAACAAGGATATCCAGGAATTGAACTCATCTCTGCACCAAGCGGACCTAATAGACATCTATAGAACTCTCCACCTCAAATCAACAGAATATACATTCTTCTCAGCACCACATCGCACTTATTCCAAAATTGACCACATAATTGGAAGTAAAGCACTCCTCAGCAAATGTACAAGAATAGAAATTATAACAAACTGTCTCTCAGACCACAGTGCAATCAAAGTAGAACTCAGGACTAAGAAACTCAATCAAAACCGCTCAACTACATGGAAACTGAACAACCTGCTCCTGAATGACTACTGGGTACATAACGAAATGAGAGCAGAAAAAAAGATGTTCTTTGAAACCAATGAGAACAAAGATACAACATACCAGAATCTCTGGGACACATTTAAAGCAGTATGTAGAGGGAAATTTATAGCACTAAGTGCCCACAAGAGAAAGCAGGAAAGATCTAAAATTGACACTCTAACCTCACAATTAAAAGAACTAGAGAGGCAAGAGCAAACACACTCAAAAGCTAGCAGAAGGCAAGAAATAACTAAGATCAGAGCAGAACTGAAGGAGATAGAGACACAAAAAACCCTCCAAAAAATCAATGAATCCAGGAGTTGGTTTTTTCAGTAGATCAACAAAATTGATAGACCACTAGCAAGACTAATAAAGAAGAAAAGAGAGAGGAATCAAATAGATGCAATAAAAAATGATAAAGGGGATATCACCACCGACCCCACAGAAATATAAACTACCATCAGAGAATACTATAAACACCTCTATGCAAATCAACTAGAAAATCTAGAAGAAATGGATAATTTCCTGGACACTTACACTCTTCCAAGACTAAACCAGGAAGAAGTTGAATCCCGGAATAGACCAATAGCTGGCTCTGAAATTGAGGCAACAATTAATAGCCTACCCATCAAAAAAAGTCCAGGACCAGATGGATTCACAGCTGAATTCTACCAGAGGTACAAGGAGGAGCTGGTACCATTCCTTCTGAAACTATTCCAATCAATAGAAAAAGAGGGAATCCTCCCTAACTCATTTTATGAGGCCAACATCATCCTGATACCAAAGCCTGGCAGAGACACAACAAAAAAAGAGAATTTTAGACCAATATCCCTGATGAACATCGATGCAAAAATCCTCAATAAAATACTGGCAAACCGGATTCAGCAGCACATCAAAAAGCTTATCCACCATGATCAAGTGGGCTTCATCCCTGGGATGCAAGGCTGGTTCAACATTCGCAAATCAATCAACGTAATCCAGCATATAAACAGAACCAAAGACAAGAACCACATGATTATCTCAATAGATGCAGAAAAGGCTTTTGACAAAATTCAACAGCCCTTCATGCTAAAAACGCTCAACAAATTCGGTATTGATGGAACGTACCTCAAAATAATAAGAGCTATTTATGACAAACCCACAGCTAATATCATAGTCAATGGGCAAAAACTGGAAAAATTCCCTTGGAAAACTGGCACAAGACAGGGATGCCCTCTCTCACCACTCCTATTCAACATAGTGTTGGAAGTTCTGGCTAGGGCAATCAGGCAAGAGAAATAAATCAAGGGTATTCAGTTAGGAAAAGAAGAAGTCAAATTGTCCCTGTTTGCAGATGACATGATTGTATATTTAGAAAACTCCATCATCTCAGCCCAAAATCTCCTTAAGCTGATAAGCAACTTCAGCAAAGTCTCAGGATATAAAATTAATGTGCAAAAATCACAAGCATTCTTATACACCAGTAACAGACAAGCAGAGAGCCAAATCAGGAATGAACTTCCATTCACAATTGCTTCAAAGAGAATAAAATACCTAGGAACCCAACTTACAAGGAATGTAAAGGACCTCTTCAAGGAGAACTACAAACCACTGCTCAGTGAAATAAAAGAGGACACAAACAAATGCAAAAACATACCATGCTCGTGGATAGGAAGCATCAATATTGTGAAAATGGCCATACTGCCCAAGGTTATTTATAGATTCAATGCCATCCCCATCAAGCTACCAATGAGTTTCTTCACAGAATTGGAAAAAACTGCTTTAAAGTTCATATGGAACCAAAAAAGAGCTTGCATTGCCAAGACAATCCTAAGTCAAAAGAACAAAGCTGGAGGCATCACGCTACCTGACTTCAAACTATACTACAAGGCTACAGTAACCAAAACAGCATAGTACTGGTACCAAAACAGAGATATAGACCAATGGAACAGAACAGAGTTCTCAGAAATAATACCACACATCTACAGCCATCTGATCTTTGACAAACCTGAGAGAAACAAGAAATGGGGAAAGGATTCCCTATTTAATAAATGGTGTTGGGAAAATTGGCTAGCCATAAGTAGAAAGCTGAAACTGGATCCTTTCCTTACTCCTTATACGAAGATTAATTCAAGATGGATTAGAGGCTTAAATGTTAGATCTAATACCATAAAAACCCTAGAAGAAAATCTAGGTAGTACCATTCAGGACATAGGCATGGGCAAGGACTTCATGTCTAAAACACCAAAAGCAATGGCAGCAAAAGCCAAAATAGACAATTGGGATCTAATTAAACTAAAGAGCTTCTGCACAGCAAAAGAAACTACCATCAGAGTGAACAGGCAACCTACAGAATGGGAGAAAATGTTTGCAATCTACTCATCTGACAAAGGGCTAATATCCAGAATCTACAAAGAACTCAAACAAATATACAAGAAAACAACAAACAACCCCATCAAAAAGTGGGGAAAGGATATGAACAGACATTTCTCAAAAGAAGACATTCATACAGCCAACAGACACATGAAAAAATGCTCATCATCACTCGCCATCAGAGAAATGCAAATTAAAACCACAATGAGATACCATCTCACACCAGTTAGAACAGCAATCATTAAAAAATCAGGAAGCAACAGGTGTTGGAGAGGATGTGGAGAAATAGGAACACTTTTACACTGTTGGTGGGATTGTAAACTAGTTCAACCATTGTGGAAAACAGTATGGCAATTCCTCAAGGATGTAGAACTAGATGTACCATAAGACCCAGCCATCCCACTGCTGGGTATATACCCAAAGGATTATAAATTATTCTACTACAAAGACACATGCACACGTATGTTTATTGCGGCACTATTCACAATAGCAAAGACTTGGAAGCAACCCAAATGTCCATCTGTGACAGACTGGATTAAGAAAATGTGGCACATATACACCATGGAATACTATGCAGCCATAAAAAAGGATGAGTTTGTGTCCTTTGTAGAGACATGGATGCAGCTGGAAACCATCATTCTTAGCAAACTATCACAAGAAGAGAAAACCAAACACCGCATGTTCTCACTCATAGGTGGGAACTGAACAATGAGATCACTTGGACTCGGGAAGGGGAACATCACACACTGGGGCCTATCATGGGGAGGGGGGAGGGGGGAGGGGGGAGGGATTGCACTGGGGAGTTATACATGATATAAATGATGAATTGATTGGTGCTGACAAGTTGATGGGTGCAGCACACCAACATGGCACAAGTATACATATGTAACAAACCTGCACGTTATGCACATGTACCCTAGAACTTAAAGTATAATAAAAAAAATAAAAAAATAAAAAAAAAGATACCAGTCAAAAATCTGACACAGTTAAGTTCAATTTGAGTGGCAGCATTAATGGATCTTTAGGGACTGGAAAGCAGGCTGGATTTAAGGTAAGCTGGCAATATATGCCTGTTTATGATGTACCATCTTGCACTGACACATCTTTTCTCAAGCCATCTGCTTCCTTCATATCATTAGAGAATCAGACACAGGCCACATTTCCTCTGTTTATTTAACAGCATACTTGTTGGCGACTACATGATAGAATCCTTATTAATTCAAGAACTTGTTTTTTTCAGATAGAAAAATAAGCTATACAGGCATTGGAAATTATATACTCTAAGAATCAATGACATGAAATTTTCTGAAGTAGATCCAGTGATTTTATAATTAGTATTTATTGGACATTTTGATTTCATTTATGTAGGCACATATATTCACTCTCAGCTTTACTAACAAAACTAGATATATAATGCTCAGATGGATTACAAAAAAACTATGTTGTGGTAAAGCTCTCTGGTTCTTTTTAAAAATTCTTCTAATCAGACTTAACAGAAAAACTACTTCACTGTGAACTGTGATATGTTATATGCTTCCATTTTTTAAAAGCAAAAATATAGTTGTAACAGAACTATTAAGGAGGAAAAGAATTACTGCATTTCCAAGCATTAACATATTCAGTGTTTTCCTTTCTTGACAAGATTAGCAGTGCAGATGTTAATTATGATACATAACATGACTCATCAAGACACCTAAAATCCTTGGTCTCTGGTTCTCCTTTAGGTTCGATGACTGGCTTGTAGAGAAGAATAAGAAAATGGACCTCTAAGAATCATCATTTTAAATGAGTCTTCATATCCTCCCAAATATTTTTTGAGAATATTTGGCATTACTTCAAAAATTAACTTTAGGAAAAGAACTATTATAACATTTTAAGAGGGAATTGCAGTCGCACTTAAACTAGAAACTTCCACTTCCACTTGTTGAATTGAATTATTAAGGAATAATTGCAGAAGAAAGAGTAAGTCATTTACAGGCAATAATAAGCAATAAATATATATATATATGTGCCTGCAAAAAATTATGGCAAAAATAATAAGATTTTAAAAAATCACTGTGTTCCTGAAGAAACAAAGAACGGTTTGGTTTTCTTCTAAGAAATTAAATAGTTTTGTTTCTTCGGCTTCTTTCTTGTAATTTGCATTATTTCTTTTAAAGTGTAGATTTTGTGGGCAGTATGGAGATTCTTTTATGGTAAACAGATTTTTATTTTGTTCCCTTTTATTGATTTTGTTTTGCTTTGGAACTTCCTTTTTTTTTTTTTTTTTTTTTTTGAAACCTATGGCAGCATCACATCTTAAGTAGGTCTTACAGTAAGTGATGAAGACAGAATTCAAGTATAGTCAAAGCTATCCTTGAAGTGCATTCGGGATGTCAAGATGCTTACATTTTGAGAAGCATGAGCTTTGAGGGAACACATACATTTGTCACCCACAGCAGTTTACTCAGGAGCATCTGCTCAGTAGCCTTGGAAGGAATGACCATCAGAATCACCTGGACTATCGAAACTGTCTCTCCTCTCTGTCTAACTTTCTTGGCTCAGCAAACACAGTAGAAGTTGCATCACTAAAATGCACATTGCCTATATGCACTGTGACTTCGCTCTGTAATATAAGAATTGCTTTCTGATCACAATTCTTCTCTTGCTCCACTCTCCTCTTCTTTTACTTTTTCTAAAGGAGGGCTCTTAGAGAGGAAGACAGATGAGCTCTGAGCAGAGTACTGTAGACCAAGATGGCAAACTGTGAAAGACCATGGGAAACCCATGAGGCAGGAGTTTCCTTTTGCATCTGAGAGAATACTTAAGGGGACCTGCTATATAACAATCCTACTCCACTACCCTGCCATCTGCTCCCCTTCACAAGATAAAAAAAGGTAGATCTATTGGTGAATATCATAGACAAAACCTGCTGTTTTTTAACTGTCCAAGAGAAACATTATAGAGCATTCCCCTTAACCCCATTATTTCCATTAAGAAGAGTGAGTTAGAGAGATAAAGTGACTTGTTAAAAGTCACAAGTTACTTCGACCTGGGATGAATTTAGAGCTTCTAATTCCAAAAACAAGGCCACATGCTGCTGCCTGTTATTGATAGATAATATTAATTTTATATGAATAATGGTAATTACAACGAGCATGACCAAAATAAAATAAAACCATATGTGCCAATTACAATAGCCTCAAGTGAAAGTGCAGCCACTGGCCATTCTATATAATAAAACATTTGAAAAGGAAGGATAGGCAGTGTCAGAGTGGCACAGAAAAGCTAATTGCAAGGCGAAGTGTAACAGAAAGTTAAATTTCCTAAGCAAGCAGAGCAATTAATTTTATAAACACAGAAAGACATCATCTATAATCTGGAAATATTCAAAACATGTAGATCAATATAATTCACCAAGTTTTACCACTGTAGAGTTCTGTCACCAATATTTTCATGTTGGTCATCAGAACCTTAAAGTTTTATTCATGCTAAAATTAAGTAAGCCTGGACACATATGCAAACTCAGAGCATCTGTCATCTCTCACTTCAATTGTGGGATACTAGATGTCAACACCTAGTAATCTAGATCTAAAATGTTTCCATCTAAAGTTTGACTAAGTTATAAATATTATACCCATGATAACTCATAAGAATATCATTTATTGTAGTAACAAGATAGCAGCAATATTTTTCACTAGAAATCTGTTACACTGCTCAAATTCTGGACAACAAAACAGGTGGGGTCCCTGTAATACAAACTTGATGTGTATTTGCACAATGAATTCCATAGCTAGTCTTAGTCTTATATGAAACATATTTGCCATTTCATTCTAGCGATGGATGTTGTGGTCTTTGCTGAGGGAGAATAGCTATTCAGAAAGCTATTCTATTAAGATGAGAAGGATAAGCGCTGGTCTTTATGCCTCTAACAGATTGCTTCCCAGTTCCATGAATTAAGGTTAAAAGGCACTCATGATGTCTCTAGGACTTATGATAAGTTTTCTGTAGCCTATGAGATGGAGGAAGAAAAGTTTCCAGAAGCCAAAATAACTTTAAAGGCAGAGATAACATTTGTGTAGAGTTAAACTATGTCAGCCTATTCCACAGTTAGAGTTGACAAGGTTAAATTTCTGATTTTCTTTTATTAAGTAAGCCAGCCTTCAGAGAGATAAAAGATGCGTTCCCATACATCATTTCAGAATTTACTTAGACTAATGGTACTTAAGAATGATCATGTGCACTTACATTTACATATCACACATATTTTCTATAGGGTCGCTGTTCCTGGTACATATATTTAATCCAAGCATATATCAATGGGAGGTCACTTTTATTTTATTCACAATTTTCAAAGCTAAGACTTCTAGTTGCTATTAGTGAATACAAGTACTTTCAAATGATACTCAAAAAAAATAGTCACAGAATTAGATTAACTATGTGATCTTGTGTCTATGGAGTTTGACTGAATTAGAATTAAATAGCTTTGAAGCACAGGTTCATTACAATTGTAATGAAGTAAAATTGTCAGATCATTCCCACCTCCTATTCAGAAAACTGACAGGAAGTGTGGCTTATTTTTCCCTTGTTATATGTCTCAGGTACATTATTCCTCTCAGTACTCTATCAAACCTCTGTCCAGTTTCGGGTTGTTTCATGTCCAGAAAACTCCAACTGCCTTGTTTTTAACCAGCCTCTGGCTTTTCACATTTTTAGTAGTCTGCTCTAAGTATGAGGATAACACAATTATTTTCCTCCTGTACCATCTTGATGACATCATTATATGTTTGAAACTAGAGTACAGGTGGATAAAACTTAATTATCAATCCTTTCCCACTTACATTTATGTAACCCAAGCAGTGTTCTCTTGACTGTCTCCCCAGTATTCCATGTTTTCCCATTATAAATCTTTTGAGATTGAGTCATGTATTTTACATTGCTTTATAAACATACACATTGACACCTGAACAATTTTATGGATGTGTAATTTTTTTTTTTTTTTTTTGAAACAGAGTCTCGCTCTGTCGCCCAGGCTGGAGTGCAGGTGCGATCTTGGCTCACTGCAAGCTCTGTCTCCCAGGTTCAAGTGATTCTCCTGCCTCAGCCTCCCAAGTAGCTGGGATTACAGGCATGCGCCACCATGCCTGGATAATTTTTTTTTTTTTTTTTCTCAGTAGAGATGGGGTTTCGCCATGTTATCCAGGCTGATCTCCAGCTCCTGGTCTCAGGTGATCAACCTGCTTCGGCCTTCCAAAATATTGGGATTACAGGTGTGAGCCACCGTACCTAGCCACATAATGCATTTTAATTCATGATAATTATATTCCTGTGAGTGAAAAAAGGCCAAAGACATCTTGAAATTTTATCCAATATTTAAACTTTATACATAAAAATAAACGTATAAATTTAAGTTTTAAAAACTATTAAAAATATAAAACAAAATACCTCCTCTTCCCCACCCAACTGAAGCACAATGGCTTAGTTTCAGACCTGCGGCTTATCGCTCAGACATGCCCGATAGTTATAAGCTGGGCTCCTTGTCTACAAACAATGAGGGTTTGTTTGTTTGTTTGTTTGTTTTCCGTTCATTTCCTCTCCAAGGCAGTCCAAATTGTCTTTCTTAATACAATTATCTTTCCAAAGTTTAACATACACTTTTGTATACAAAGCCTTAGGAATAGCCTTATCAAACTCTGAAGTAAATACACCAAGTCACATTACTAAGAATGTAATGTGTGTTAGTTTGCTTTGGATGCTAAGGAAAAACCTCCACAGTAAACCTGTTGCCAGATTGACACGTGTTAAAATTTTGGTATCAGGGATGCTTCTGGTGCTTTGGCTAACCTAAATCCCCCATGCTGTATCATAAAGCCCCAGTATCTAGTTCCATGTTTGGTGGAAAGAAGGGTAACAATCTACTATGCTCTCAAAATGTACTTTGAATTACTTTGGTTTGGGGATCTCACCTCCATAAATAGGAGAATGGGAGACCACTAAGTGTAGAACTTTGAGAAGCAAAAGAGATTGTTTTGTTTGGAACTATGTCCTTTGTGTGTCTTCCCTTTTCCCTACGTATACCATATTAAAACTCTTTAAAAAATATTAGCCTAGGAGTAACAAAAATATGCACTACGTAAGTATGTAAAACATACACTGAGAGGCAGTGTAGTGTGGACTAGAGCTCTGGACTCAATTTTGAGCACCAAAGTTCAAATACCTGTGCTATTATAGGAGTGGACATTGGAGGGCTTATGTATATTCTCTGCACTTTAAATTCTATATCTATAAAATTATGAAGTATAATACCTGATGCATTATGAGGCTATTGTGAGCATCAGAAATCAAGTAGATAAATGTACTAGGTGAAAATCGTATGTAACCATTATAAAGTAGAATGAAGGATATATAACCAATGCATCCCAATTCTTATACTCTATCTCCCCAGCTGTGAAACCTAGAATGAATTTATTTTGTTTATTCCTGCCTAGGTCTTTAAGCTCTCTAAAGCTATATTTCTCCACAGTCCTTGGGACTGATTTGGTATCATCTGACTTCTAATTAATATGCCTTTAGTTACTTATTAAAGATCAATGTTGAAAACATAAATAAAATATCACTAACCTTTCAAAGATCCTATTAAGCATCCAAAATGGATGTAGGGTAATCTATAATTAGTTGTTACATAAAATTCATCAGTCAGTTTTTAGTCTTCGTAGAATTATTCTCATCAAGGCCAGAAATATTTTATTCCTCCAAAATAATTTTGAAGCATTGAACAAAAGGCTTTACCAAATTATTACAATTTATGACTTTTATTCTTTCTTTTCTTAATTACAGAAATCAAACCAGGAATATTTTTCAGACACAAATAATACTGGCTCAGCTCTGATTCAGTAGGCTCACATCATTTAAACTCAAGAGTACCTTGACAGCACCAGAAGAAAAATAGGAAAGTAAGAAGTGCCTTAGAAGTATGATATTATCATTTATCGCAAAGGATACAATAGATAAGGTGGGGTATTAGTATATTATTTATTTGTTACTTTATTTTTATCTAAAATACAAAAATTTTACAAGGTGGTATTATGATCTAGCCTCCCTGTATAGCAGAGTCCTCCCAGACTGCTCTCATTTCTACTGAGCACTCAAGCAACCTGTGTGAGAGTTGACGTCCATATGTCTTAAGGGCAGTGGAGTGGTTTATATTCTTTCCAATTGATCCATGTTAACTGAGAATGGGTTTTCTGCCTGGATTGAGGACAGTCACCAAGTGTGACGCATGTGACTCACAGCAGCAGCACGAGTAAGCACTTTAGTGTTTCAATATGATTTCTCCAGTCAAGAAGTGATTTTTTTTTTTCCCTTATACAAATATATTGAATTGAGTTTCAAAGAAATATCAAAGCATATTTTCTTGGAGACTGTCCCTAAGAGCTGAACATTAATTTTTTAACTGGAAATTACCTTAAAGAAGTAATTTTTAAACCTTGTTTTTGTCTCTGAACTATAGTTAATATTTTAATTTGTCAGTTTTCAGTTAACCGTTCAAAAATGTCATTTTCTAACAGCTTTCCACTTACCTTTTCTTTTCTTATTTTCAAGAAAATAAGTTAAAAAGTATTTCCACTTTAAATTAGATGCTGTATTTTTGCTCTATGTTAGCTATAGGAATTTAGGAATTTGTGAAGTTATAATAGAGGAAGACTGAAAATAGTACGTCATGTCATACAGCATATATCATTTAACCAAGGTAGGTTCTGCTACAGACTAAACTGTAATTTCAGTGCTTTTATAACTATAACTTTGAGTCAAAGCCCTCAGCCATAGTTGCCTATATGACTGTGTGATTGGCAGACACTGAGTGCTTGACAATTAATTCTGATTTTTACTGAGATCTAGGAA
Organism: Piliocolobus tephrosceles; assembly: GCF_002776525.5. Lineage (NCBI taxonomy): Eukaryota > Metazoa > Chordata > Mammalia > Primates > Cercopithecidae > Piliocolobus > Piliocolobus tephrosceles. The sequence goes on along the minus strand of NC_045455.1, from coordinate 49,838,571 downwards.
AACTAGATTAAACAGTCTGAAAATAAATGTTTTAAAAAGTTAGCATTAACTGATTCTGGGAGCTGCTCAGTGACTGAAGGTGCAGATTCAATTCCAGTATATAATTTCAACTAATTATCTCAGCTCCCCTTATCTTTCCTCCTCATTTCCCAGCCCTGTTCCCCTAAGGAATCTATGCTCAACGTTTTCCAAGTTCCTTTTTCTTTGAGAGAGTATAGCACTGTAAAAAGAATGTCCCCAGTTGATGAAGAACAATATGATTCATGGTGCTCTCTAACATCTTTCCCTGTGGCTAATACATGGAATGGGCTTTTAATAAAATATCCAGGGATCTCTTTTTAACTCTTGTCAACCAAAGACAGCCTTACTGTTTCTCAGCTCTTAATAGTGTGTGCCTGTGTGTCTCCATGCGTGCGTTGTGAAGTTTGTGTGTAAATGCAATTGTGCACAGGTACGATGAATGGAAAATATAAAAATAGACCTCTCTAAAATGATACAGATAGCACTCTATATGAATTTTCTTTTATAGCTTAGCCAAAATCTACTGAAGCAAAATAGGTCTTTCTTATTATAAGAGAGTACTGCATTTCTAGAGAAAAAAAAAAAATGCATAACTTTGCAATAGCTACAATAAAAACATCTGGTAGCTGTTGTGAATATAAACGTTGTATTAAGCACTTAAACTGCATCTTTTCAGTGCTAATTAAATGAATTTAACCCAATTAGAGGATTAGAAACACTTTGTAAGTGCTCAATAGCAAGACAGGCTGAGAAACATTGCACTTCATCACTTCATTCCCTTACACGCCACTTGCACATGGCATGAATCATATAGAAGTCTGTTCAGTACTTATTTTGATAGTCTCTTCCTGTTTTTCTCTGCTCTTTAAAATCCACTGGTCCAATAGCTTGGCACTGGCTGCTTATTCAGGATGCTTGCTAATTCACCAAGTAATTGCTCATAGGGTCCCATTTTCAGAATTGAAAGTAGAAGTGGGGAGATCTTCTGTTTCCTGCTGATCCAGTGACATATTTAGAAGCAGTTGTCTATACAAGTGTCTGCCTCAGCATGTCCTGCAGCAAAATTCGGCACCCACCATAAGCACTTGCCCATGCTGCATATTTACCATGTTTCAGACTCTCATTCTTTCTGCCAACACCTACTGTGCTTCAACTATAGCCCACTGGACAGATTTGTTGACAGTGCTGGGTTTGTTTTCCACCCTACTCCTCTGCTAAGGTGAAAGGAGGAAAATGTAATTTGTCAGGGGAAAAAAAGCCCAGTCTTAAAAGAAAAGATCAAGGACAAAATAACTTCCAGAAAAAAAATTAAATTTTTCTGGTATAGTAGAGTTAAAAAATAGATCTAACAGACTTTTAAGACTTGTTTTATTTTTACTTGAGAGAAAAAAGAAACCCTGCACGTAATCATACAATTCTGCATAAAACAAATGCCAGCAGTATGCTATGTGTTCAAGTACGAATGGCCTCTATTCATCACATTCAGCCTTAGCACAAGATCATTCCTGAACTGCCTACTATATTTTAAGCAAAAAGGATACTGTTTGGAAAAAATTAGGCTCACATCTGACAGGCTATGAAATTTGTTGAGAATAAATGTGTGTTGTGGGATATTTTATTTACATCTGAGATAATATCTCATAATGTACTTTGCCATTTTAAGAGAAAATTATACTTGGAAGGATCCTGATTAGGAGTCAGTCGAATCAATCTCAGAAAATCATGGACACATTTTTAAACTGTGCTAAGAAGAGAAAGTTTGTGTGTCTGTGTATATGTGTGTGTGTTTGTGTGTGTGTACATCCATGTGTGTTTGCATATCCTGGAACATATTCAGTTATTTAAAACAATAATTTATATTGCATAAAAAATAAGACAAACAAGGCTCCAAGGCTTCCATACAACTGGGGTGACTTTTCAAATTATAGTCACGTCTCATTGTTACTGGGAAAAATCCAGTCTTGGCAAATCTATAAATGAATGAGATGAAGGTTGGTCAACACATACTGAAATATTATTATGGGAGTCCTCTGGCCCCAAACTTTGTGAGCACGAGAGGACAAGCAAATGGTTACAATACATCTCTTTATTTGAATTAACACTTGCTGGAATTTCTCATTGGGCATATCCACGTGCATTAAGGAACTATCATATAAATGATCCAAAATTATCTGAAGATTTGGTGAAATAAATTTTTTAGGGAGTATAAAATGGCCCAAAATGTTTTATGACTTAATGAGAAAAATTATTGAAACTGGTGATCAACCCAAATGAATTAGCAGAAGGTTTGTTTTTCTGCAAATCTTTATTGATCCTCTGGTTGTTTCAGTTACTCTGCTAGGTATAGGGAATACAACTAGGAACAAGACAGAGTATCCCCATGAGGGTTACACTTAAGTGGCAATAAATGAGTAGACAATTCAGACTTGCTCTGTCTCGGAACTTAGAAACAACAAGTTCCTTGGCAAGAAAGCAAGAAAGCTATGAGACTTTACCTGAAGCACAATGTATTTATTTAACTTCTATGTTTATTTAGGAGATAGGTTACAGAAAGATTAAATGAAAATAGAGAGGGGCTACAGAAGGGAGGATTCTGTACGTTGCCTCCTTGGTAGTCTTGCAGTGAGATAACTAAATGCTAAATTAAAGTAATTGCAGATTGTGGTAAATGTTATAAAGCAAAGGAAGAGAGTGCAGTCAGGGAGATGACAGAGACTCAAGGTTGCCAGCAGGGTTTGCTAAAAAGCAAAGAGAAGGCTGCTCTCAGTGGTCCCACTAAAATGAGGATTCAAAGCCTCTCTACGCTCCTTGGCTTACCTAGGAAAGAATTTCCTTCCAAACTTCTGAGGCATTTAGATGTGCTAAGTAACTTTCCACTATGAAGCGATACTGCTGTGCCCATTCAAAGGAGATGGAGGAAACCAGAAACAAGAAGATATATGCCAGCGAGCATACGCCTTGTTAGAATGAGGCCTTCAATCAGCTCTGAACAAGCCACTGTTGTCCATGATAATCTTCATTTTTTTCAAAAGAGAATGCTGCCAAACCCTTTCATTAATACAATTGACACAGTTCTAATTCTTGAATCAATGGAGCTCACCAGTTGTTCACTGATTTATTACTTTTTGGTAGTTCACTGGCTCAACAAATAAATACTGATGATTCTACAGACTCCAGTGCTGGTCTCTAGGGAAACAAAGACCTTTAAGGAACACTTAAGTCTCATGGATGAGGCACGCACACAAGTCAACAGAGGAGGGGAAAATGCTATGACAGGGAGATACTTGTGTGCTATAAAAGCACTGAGGTCTAGCCTCTCAGAGGAGGGGTGGTCAGAGAAAGCTTCCTTGGAGGATGACTCCTGGGATCTATTCCATAGGAAGGACATTTTGGGCAAAAGGAACCAGAGGAGAAGGGGATAGAGCAGTGTGCATTAGAAAAATCACACTGCTTAGCACAACTCTAAAGAAAGGGGTGTGTGTGTGTGTGTGTGTGTGTGTATAATCATTATGTGAAAACTTATGTACTTATTAATTCTGCTCTTTCACAGAACTAAACAGGAATGTGTTTATGAATGTTCATTGAGATGACAAGCTCATTTCAATGCAGTTTGAGTTTTACTCTCTTAGCATTTAAGGCATTATTTGCTCTCTTACATTGATGCTGACAGATGCTTGGTTTATATTTAACCTAAAGGTGGCATTTACAACCACAAAGACTTTTAATTATGATAGAATGGAAAACATACAGAATTCCCACTGCAAGGAAGGCTTTCTTACTAGCACACGTCAAATGCAAGGTAAGATGTAAAAAGACAATAATAAGGAACTTTTATCTTAGGTAAGAGAAATAAGCAAGTAGTATGTATAGATTTGCAGGAACAAGAATAATATAGTAGTCTTAGCATAATTGTCAAAGGATACGATGGAGATTTTATTTTTAACCTGCTCCCAGACATTAACTGCATGTGACATAAGAAATCTGAAATTCCCTTTGCTACAGCAGTATAGCACTGAGGTAGAAATGATGGACTAGGCACCCTGTACGATGGCCAGACCAGCAGGGTGCCATGTTCTGCACAATCCAGCTTCAAGCCACTGTCCTTTGGCAAAATGTTTTCTTCTCTGTCTTGTAGTAAACAGTTGTGTCCCCAAGGACCAACTACCTCTGTGAAGGATAAAAATTACTTTAGATAGAAATTTTAAAATAGAATGACTTAAGAACGAAGAACTTTATTTTTCATTTTGTTTGTCTTTTTCTTCTGTATAAAAATTACAGGTTAAAAATGGAAACAGGAAAACTTAGACTTCTTTCAGAAAAAGGTTTTGAAGGGTTATTTTTGTTGATTAGGATAAGCATCAAGAAAACATTTGTTTCAGCCTGTTTGCTTTGATGTTTAAAGTATATATTACTAACAGAATGATTTAAGTTCAATTCTGTAAAAAATGCATGTGACCCTGTGATAGTTAATGTTCTATGTCAATTTGTTAGTCCATGGAATCCAGATATCTGGCCAGTCATCAATATAAAGGTCCCTGTGAAGGTATTTTTCAGATGAAATTAACATTTAAATCAGTAAACTCTTACTGATACGTAGTAATTATACACGTGATATTTTGATACATGCATACAATGTGTAATGATCAAATCTGGGTAATTAAGATACTTATCACTTGAACATTGATCATTTCTTTGGGTTGAGAACATTTCAAATATTGTCTTCTAGGTATTTTCAAATATGCTTTTTTTGTTAACTATAGTCACTCTACTGTGCTATCAAATATATGGTACTTATTTATTCCATCAAACTGTGTTTCCTTAACCCATTAACCAACCTTTCTTCATCTCCCTACCCCACTACCCTTCCCAGCCTCTAGTAGCCACCATTCTGCACTCTGCTTTTATGATACCAACCTTTTAATCTCCCACATATGAGTGAGAATATGTGATATTTGGCTTTCTGTGTCTGGCTCACTTCACTTAAAATAAGGGAACATTGATGTTGCTGCAAATGACAGTATTTCATTCTTTTTTATGGCTGAAAAATCAGCAGGTTTTTAAGTAAAGAAAACACCTCCGTAATGTGGATGGTGGGCCTCATCCCATCAGATTGAAGATTTGAAGAGAATAAATGATGGAGACCCCCAATAGAAGGGGAAATTTTGCCTCTAGAATGCAACATCAACTCTTCTCTCCAGCCTGCCCTCCTACCATACAAAGTTTGGACTTGCCAGCCTCCACAATCATGTGAGCCAAATTTTTAAATCTCTCTTTTTCTGTTTCTCTGGAAAATCTAATACTCACTCTTACAATAAGTATGTCTTTACTACTAAAAAACAGTTTTATTGTCAGGTCATACCATACAACTAATTTTTCTTTATAACTTACTTTTCATGCTTACTTGGTGGAATATTTGTGACTCAGGGCACACGCTCCTATTAGCTTCACAACAAAAAATGTTCTTTTGATTCATATTTTATGAAGATCAGATAAAGGCATGAATTTCTATATTTGAACCTGTAATTGTATACTACAAGCTACCCCATATAAACATGTAATATTTTACAGCATATTTATATTCATTAGTTTCATATTATTTAGTTTTACTCCCCCAAATAGGTATTTCTATACCTATCTATTCAATAGGTGATAAAAGAAGACATGAATCTTGCCTAAAGCTTCATAAAACAATGTGTGGCATAGTTAGGAATGAAATTCATCTAAATAGCTTTCAAACCCTTGTTTTTTTTTTTTTTTTTCATCACATCACAGTTGCCTAAGTCAAAATCATACACTATAGAAATCCTTACCATTTGCTTAGGGTGTTATTATTTGTTAGCCCAGCAGGACATATAAAAGAAAGCAATAGGCGATCATCCTTATACAATGAGCAAACTCACTTCTACTTATATTGAAGTACAACATTTCTAGATCCTAATTGTTTTTCTCATTTGGTTTTTGAGGGTTGTGTCATTTCCTACTTATCTCCTCTTAAAATCGAGCTTGCTCTGACATTTTCTGCATGCTTAATAATATTTAGGTATTTCCTAGCTTGTTAGCTTGTTTAGATAATAACAGCAACACTAACAACCAACACCAACATAAAACAATAAAACCAATTAAGTGAACAAACAAAAAATGCTAACATTTTTGGAGTACTTATATACCAGGGACCATGCCAATATCAGATACATATTATCTTATGTAATTCTTAATAACCTTGAGAAGTAGATCTTTTTATTCTTATTTTAGCAAAGAATAAATGGAAAATCAGAAACATTAATTTGTGTAAAAAAACTGAGCTATTAAGAGGGCATGAAAGGATTTAAACCAAGAGATGTCTGATTTCAAAGCTTATAGCCACAGTGGTAGGCAGGATGAAATATTGTGTTACTGTGAAATCTGTTTTGACTTTACAACTTTTCTTCTTGACAGTTTTTATTTTATGATTTTTAACAATAAATAAGAGGAACTTGACTATTTTCTTCATAAACCAGTAACATATTAGTATAAAGTACAAGGCGGTGTCCACTGTATTTGAGAGCATGGTTTCTAGAGGCCTATACTGCCAATGTCAAGTAAGGTTTGCTGCACAAGACTGGTCTAGCAATAATCTGGCTTTTGGCAGAGCACACACTGGAAAACCCATGAGAATAAATCATCAAACTCCATTCCCCAACATCCTCTGGACTGTGGCCCTTTCTAAAGATAAGCAGTCATGTGTGGTAATGGGTACATAATGGAAAGAGAAACCTTCCAAATAAATGAGATATGAAAGACCCTGTCTAGAGAATCTGTAGGAATCTACTCCCTATGTACAGGAGTCATAGGACTACTAGAGATCTTGTTAACTTTGTCAATGTAAGTGTCACTTAAAAAGTATATATAAGAAACAATTTGTCCTACATTTCAGTACCCCACTTAAAGGCACTGCAGAATTTTTTTTTTTTAATTTACAAAATCCACAGTACTGTACCCACTGAGAATACATGTTTGGATCGTCAGAAGTGGGTAAGATTTGGTGCTAAATGCAAAATCACAATGCAGACCTGATGTGGCCTATGTTATATACTTCAGAGCTGTTCAAACTGAATTAGAGAGATGATGTCACCCTCTAAGAATAACAAAACTATCTCAATGATTTTAATAGAGATTTTGGAATTAAAAGTTTATTATAAATTTACAAAGAAGAGAAATATGTTAATATAAAATAGCCTATGGATGCTTTTAAAAATGCCAAATAATCTTTGATAGACCATAAATAAAGAAAAAATAGTTTAATTTTATTGTAGCTTTATGAAGAGGACAATAAATGAATTTGCTGTTGGATATAATGAGGTTGAAGTTAAATTTAATAATTCATATGCTTTCTAGGTTTTGAATAATAAGATGCATGTTGGTAATCTGTGGCTCTTTAACATCATTTTCTTTGTTTATCCTAATGGAGAAGTCAGCATAGAAACTATTTTTTGGTTGTTTTGTCAACCTCAGCCCAGAAGCATCTTCCTCCTAATTCCAAATACTCTATTTTTCAGCAAGTAAATATAGGCAGTTGGATTAAATGCATTATATTATATGCAAGCTACCGAGATATTTCTTAAAAAACTGAAGTAAAAAGTAACAAAATTCTCTTTTGCAGTTATAGAAGATACTGTTAAATAATTAGAAAATTTTGTCCTTAAAATAATTTTTTTTCTTTCCCTTAGGGAGTATTTATTTCCCTAAAATAAAGTTTGAAGATCATTTGAATATAAATTAACATCAGATACTAAGTAGATGGTATGATGAGTATGCCTATAAAATCACTATGGGAATATAATAACAGTAAAAGCAATATTTGGTATATTCCCAATATCAAATATAAAACCACTTCATAAGAAATACTAAAAATGATGTAAGGTCAAAATTAGACTAAATAATAATTATAAAACTTTCTACTCAATTTACATATATTTATCAACTAGATTGCCCTGAAAATTATTCCTGGACATTTTATTTGGTCTTTGGAGATAAATGCAAACACACAAATAAACGATAACTCTTCTTGAAAAACTACATGGGCGATTTGCCCAAAAGATCTCAGAGTTCTGCATTCTGGAAGGCCCTTGGTGATTGAGGTATGAGAGTAGAATATCTGGCTTTTAATGATTATATCCTATCTCAAAACTGGTTAATCCCAAGACTCGCACTACTGAATTGCAATCCTGTTATTCAGTATTTCCAATATTTCCAACTGTCTTCATGGGATGCAAACTCATCTGGAGGTACTCATTCAAACAAACAAACAGAAATACAGACTTCTTGGCTATTAATGTCTGATAATAACTTTTATTTCTGAGTTTAGGACAAGGACATCTCAAGCAATTTAAGGATATTTTAAATTGTACTAGGAGACTTTGAGATTATAGTCATAACCACTACACAAAGTAAATAAAAGGACAATGAGATCTCATGTTTATTTAAGAAACATTTGTTTCAAATGAAGAGAAATGCAATTAAATGCATTTTTAGCCTGATCTTGGAAGGCAAATCTGTGCTTCTGATTTTAGAAACTCAAAATACCACTAAGAGTATGGCAACAGTGTTGAATAACATACACTACAATAAAGGTGGATAAAGAGAATGTCCACATTCAGGGAACAAGCTTCTCTTCTCCACTGAAATCAGATGGACCTGGCTCCAGATAACTGTATATTTTACATGTGAGCCTTGTGACTTTGGGAAGTTGATTAGGCAGCCAAAACCTCAGTTTTCATATTCATACATAAGGATGATAATGTCTACCTCTCAAAATTGTTGCAAAGCTTCTTGAAACACAAGAAGGAAATCATGTAGCATAGTACATGGAACATAGTAGGTGTTCAATTAACACATTCCCACTCTTTCTTTTTCCTTCCTTTTCTGCCTCCCTAACACCTGTCTTTCTTATGTCTATATTATCACAATCCTTACTGAATCATGTGCACTGGAACATGAACCTGAAGTGTTCAAAACATGATTTAGCTTACTATCCCTAGTATTAACATTTTTTTGATAACTAATAATTAAAATGAGAGGTTTTACAAATTTTAAGATGGCAAAAAATGATAGAAACAGCATCAAAGTTATATTTTGGGTCTGAAAGTAAATATTTTCTGAAGCTCTTTAGTATTTGGTTTCATAATTATTTATTTCACAAACTTAATAATATTTTAAAATAAGAGAATACTTATTTTTAAGACATTACATTCAATAGCAGATGAGCCCTTTCTCTTCTCAGCATAATTTACTGTGAAAGGTGTGTGTATGTGGAGGGCTGGGGGTGGTTCTGTGTGAGAAATTCTATCTGCCCTCTAGCTAAGTTTGTTTCAGTGGAAATGAGATCCTGACCACTGGGTTGATGGATGTACACATAACTGACTTGTTCAATTCTAATTTAATTCTGGAAATCTATCTCCTTTATGACTTTAATTTTTCTGACATGAAAACGTTCTATCTTTTTAGGCTTCCATTGCTTCTGCAGAGATGAAGTATTCTCTTGGCGGAAGAGAAAAAAAAAAGAAGTAAAGAAGCAGCAATAAACAATTCCACAAAACCAATTTTCACATTGGCAGAAAAACACAAGAACTCCAAATAGCCATAACTTGAAACAGTGGCAGATTCTTGGCAGTGTGTGATTTGAGATTATTAATGAAAACCTTTACCAAAAACATGCACATCCTTTAGTTTCAGGAGACGAATTTTTCACCTATGCAATTGTCTGAAAGTATATTAGACCAGAAGAGAGAAAACGTAACTTCAGCCCTCAGTGTGGCCACAGTTGTAGCTTTTATGATCACAGGTGAGATGAAACAAATCCAGTAAGGTATTCATTTTTATTGTCTGTAGTAATGAGAACAAAGAAAGTAACAGTATTACTTTATTTTTTAAACTTAATTAACAGTATCCTTAAATAGGAGAATACCTATTTTTAAGACATTATACTCAATGAGCCCTTTCTCTTCTCAGCATGATTTATTGTGAGAGATGTGTGTGTGGTGGCGGATGGGGGTGAACCTAAAGGGACTTTTTCTACACCTCTTTTGATTAACTTAAGTTTTAGAGAGAACCACATTCCTCTGGCATTCTGACTACATTAGTAATGCATCTTTTTATCAAAGACATACTTTTACTTCCTTCTTTATATCACAGATATTTTGTTGAAAACGATTAAGATAGTATTTCTAGAATATAATAAAACATTCAGAATAGCATTGCTAAGCAAATACCCCGGGTCATGATTATATATTTTTTACAATGTTTGTGCAATTGCTTTATTTTACATTAGGAAACAGATAAAATGCATCCATTCATTTTTCTTTTTAATCTTAATCTTTTTGAACATGCATTTGTGGTTGAGTCAAATAGCAGAATGAAAAAATAGCTCTATCCACACTATGGGGCACTTTTTAAAAAAGGGAATATTATAGCAACCTGTGGCTTCTTCTAGTTCATTTCTCTGGTTTTCTTCACAACTTCTATCATATCAAAAATGCCCTTTATTCAGCTTTTGTTTCTCTAGGCACAAAATTTTGATTCTCTTTGAAGCTGAATCCCCCAACACCTCTTAAACATCTATTGTTCCTAAGGCTTAGCAACCTACTGACATGAACTTCCTCCTTCGTCTTCGCTGTGCAGCTATACTTGGAGAGAATGATAAAGATGAGATTTCTCAAACCAAAAGTTAACCATTGTTTTCCTCAATTAAAAAAATCCAGAGTAATTACACATATCTAGCCATTTGAGTAAATAAATAATGTAATGGCAGTATATTATTTTCAAATATTTCAAATTAAACCCTTTATATGGTGAAACCAAAATTCATTTGGCAAGAGAGAAGAAACAGCTAATGTTTGAAAAGTCCTGAGGAGCTTATCTTTTTTTGTCCTCAACCAGTCTGAGGCTAGCAATTTTCCTCAGCTAGGAGAAAGGTAGAGTTGGGAGGCATGAAAGAACCTAAAATCTTTTCTTGAAGGGATAGTTTTCATGGTGACACTTTTCTACTACATGACTTGTTTTTACTGCCCCAAACCAATGGGCTTAAATGAATTTGAGCAATATGTAATATCGGAAAGACTAGATGTAGATTTTTAATCGTAAACAAAACTGAGTTCTTTTCACGTTTCAGTTATGCCCTTGGAAGGGTGGTTCAAAAACATGACAGCTAAACCCTCTCAAAGATAGTCTTCCAAAAGGATCTGGCAAATATGTGCCACTTCACACTTCACATGCTGACTTTCTTGAAAAGACTTTATTCTTTTTAATCTAAGCTTTCTTTTTAAGTTATTTCCATGGTTAATTCATTTAATCCTGACATAAAATCTCTAGTCACAGGCACTGTCTGATTCTCTACTATACAAAGAGGTGAGGTGTTCTGCTCAGATCGCCTACCTGTGTGATGACCCAATGTACGACAAGTAGGTCATGGGTAAACAGACATTTCTTTCTTTTACAAAATCTGAATTTAATCTTTTTTTTTTTTTTTTTTTTTTTTTGAGACACAGTCTCACTCATGACTCACTGAAGCCTCAACTCTCCTGGGCTCAAGCAATCCTCCCACATCAGCATCCCACATAGCTGGGACTACAATCATTACAATCATGCATCACTTCAGTCAGCTAATGTTTTAATTTTTTTGTAGAGACCGGGTCTTACTTTGTTACCCAGGCTGCTCTCAAACTCCTGAGCTCAAGCAATCCTCATGCCTTGGCCACTCAAAGTACTGGAATTACAAGCATGAGCCACCACGCCTGACCAACTTGCTTTAAAAGAAGACACTTGTTTTTAAATGCTGTTTTAGGTTCTGGCTATGCAAACGGTGACACAAGGAGCTGTGGCAGGGCAGTGGCGTCACCTAAGAGGTTGTTAGAAATGTCAAGTCTTAGCCCAGCCCCCACCTCAGATCTCCTGAATCAGAACCTGCAATTTTAACAAACCTACAAGTGATTCCTATGCACATTAGAGCTAGAAAAGCACCAACCTAATTAATGATTCTGTTGATTTTTCTGCTGTGCAAGTGACCCATAGACAAAACAAATGTCTTATATCTAGGTGTATTCTGGGGTACAAGGTGTACACTTGCACTGAACTGGTTTGCTAGAACTAATCCTATACTAATAGGCACAGGACTTTTGTATAGCAACGGGCATAAATCTCCAGAACGGGGCCACGGTCAGGGCAGAACAGAGGCAGATTGGAGGAGAACTTGTGGCTCACTGCACTCAAGGGAGACATAAATATGCACACTTGAAGTGTGTACTTACGTGCACTTTGGTAGCAGCTGTATGGGCTGCAAGCTATAACAGGGCAAGTGTCCATCTCACTTAGATTGAAGCCTCAGAAAAGTGAACAGATGGAAAAGAGGAGACTAGGTTGGGTGGGGACTGTATGTTCGTATCTTCATAAGTTCAAAGAGAGAAACTTGACATCATTATTTCTGAATAGGAAAGAACTTGTATTAAAACTGTTCTCTCTTACATCACTGAATTAAAATGAATCTGAACATATAATTTTAAAATATCCATAATATGGAGCAGTTGCCACATAAAAGTTGAGTCATCACTTAAGAACATGTTTCACTGTTAAAAGAAATAGCAGCTCTTTCAAAATTTTCAGTGCAAGAACTGCTACTATTTCATTTTTAAACATACTCAAAACTAATAAAACATGACAATTCCCTTTTAAAATAGATTTCCTATGAAAACAGCTAAATGCATTTTACACCTATAAAGATGGGCAACTATAATAATCATCAAAATAATTTTTGTTTATAAACTGTTTACTATATGCCAGACATTACATGTATTGAGGAATTTACTCCTCATAACAGGATAGGTACTATTAATATTCTCCTTTTAACGATAAAGAAAGTGAGGCACAGAAAGCTTATGAAACTTGACTGAAGTTAAACAGATCCTATGTGATACATTCAGGATGCAAACCCTTTCAGTCTGTCTCCAGAGTCCTTTTCTTTCTCTTTTGGTTTTTCTTTCTGAGACAGAGTCTCGCTCTGTCACCCAGGCTGGAGTGCAGTGGCACAACAACCTCCGCCTCCCAGGTTTGAGTGATTCTCCCTTCTCAGCTTCCCGAGTACCTGGGATTACACGCTCCCGCCACCATGTCCGGCTAATTTATTGTGTGTGTGTGTGTTTTGTTTTGTTTTGTTTTGTTTTGTTTTGTTTTAGTAGAGATGGGGTTTCACCATATTGCCCAGGCTGGCCTCGAACTTCTGAGTTTGGACAATCCGCCCACCTTGTCCTCCCAAAGTGCTAGGATTAGAAGCATGAGCCACTGTGCCCGGCCCCAGAGTCCTTTCCATTATTAGACTCTACAACCTTCTGACATGCTATTTTTGATAAACAGACATCCTTTTTCATTTTCACTCCCCAAATCAACAAACAAAAAAACAACCAACCCACAACAACTTCACTGGTATCTGGAATTGCTGTAGCTGGGGACATGTATTTAATTCCATCAATAAAAATAGTAGTTACAATGCAGATGTTCCCAGGAAGATTAAACTTCTGAAAGAATACTGGAGGATAGGTATATTAATTTTCTATTGCTACTGTAACAAATTACTCCCAAATTGAGTGGCTTAAGAACATCCATTTATCATGTCACAACTCTGCAGGTCACAAGTCTGGTACAGAGTGACCCAGTTGAGTCCTCTGCTGAGAAACACAAAATCAAGGTATTGGCAGCAGTGCATTCCTTTCTAGAGGTTCTGGAGATAAATCTGCTTCTCAGCACTTTCAAACCGTTGTCTGACTTTAGTGTTTGTAGGGCAAAGGTCCCTGTTTCCTTGCTGTTGCTGGTTGTCAGCTGGGAACCAAGCTCATCATCTTAAGGTCTCCTACATTCCTCAACACATTGGCACCTCCCACTTCAAACCAGCAACAACAGGGGAGCCCTCTCACTTTGAATCTCTCTGACTTCTCCTTCTATCCTATATCTTCTGTCTGTAGTTGGAGAAATATATCTGCATGTCAGCACTCAAGTGATTAAGCGCTCACATGATTAGACTGGGTCAGCCTGGACAGTCTAGGAAAATCTCTGCATTTTAACATTCAATTACATCTGCAAGGTCTCATTGGTCATGTCAACTGACATATCCTCTAGTTACAGGAGTTAGGACATGAACATCGCTGTGGGAATGGGGGCATTGCCTACTGCTCTAGATTTGGAAAGGGCCGAGGTTACTAAATGAGCCCAGAGAGATTAGACTGGAGGGGGACCAAAAGTAATCTTTGAAATCATCTCAGTTTTGCCTAATATATTGTTCATCTCTCACACATAATCTTTAATTATTTGTTTCATGCAAGAGGGTGTCACATTATTTGTCAAAGTATCCCTTAGAAAAGGAAATGTTTAAAAAGTTAATTTGGCCACTTACTGTAAGTAAAAACTCTGATAGAAAGCGTAAGTATCCTCATTAATACTGTCCAAAATATTGCATACTAATGAAAAAGAAAGTTTTGTTTTGTTTTGTTCTGTTTTTTGAGATGGAAGTTTGCTCTTGTTGCCCAGGCCAATATCAGCTCACTGCAACCTCCACCTCCCAGGTTCAAGCAGTTCTCCTGCCTCGGCCTCCCAAGTAGCTGGGACCATGCCCAGCTAATTTTTTGTATTTAGTAGAGACAGGATTTCACCATGCTGGTCAGGCTGGTCTGGAACTCCTGATATCAGGTGATCCACCCGCCTCGGCCTCCCAAAGTGCTGGGATTGTAAGCATGAGCCACCATGCCCAGCCAATAAAGTATTTTTAACTCTTAACTTGATAGTGACCCAAACGTGCATTGACATATTAATACAATCAGCTGGATGCAATGTAAGTATTGCTGGTATATACAGGAAAATGAAAAAGTGTGAGTCTTATCACAACAAAATAAATCAAATGTGCTACCCAAGTGTCAAGTTAACTAGGGTAATATGTTTCACTTTTTACCAAAATGTAAAATCCAATACAAGGGGTAAAATTAATTTTAGAGTCCTGCCCTTTAGCTATATAATGGCTTTGTTTTTATGATGTCTTTATTTCTGAGATACTAAATATTCTCATTACTAATTCTCTAAATGTTGTAGGCCTGCTGCTGCTGCTGCTGATGTTATTAATGTTTCTTAACGGCCCCTCTGTAAATACGGTACAGTTTCAACCCAAACACACATGCACGTCTCCAGAGAAGAAGACTGACACAAGACTGCTAACACATGAATGGGATGCTTTGTCTAACTAACACAAAAATGCAAATTAATTGCAGAGAAAGAAAACTAAGGAATTCAAAGGCTTTCTTGATTGCCTTATTTAAAATGCCAGGAACTTAAGCTGGCCTTTCTTATCTTCCACTACATGCATGTGACACTTTAGGAGGTCTTTCTTATTGTACTATAATTCAGGGATTGTTCCAGCTCTGTGCTCCATGCCTTTTTCCAAAGGGCAGCCTAAGATGTATAATTCGGGCAATGAACAGCTGCATAATTTAAGGGTCGAGCTAGTAGGGCAGTGTTCCTTATTTTGTGTTGCTTTAGCGGTTGCCAAGATGTTCCAGGCCTATTTAGGAATACAATTTTTTGACTGCTTTATTTCTCTCAGATGATATATGCTGGGATTTGGTTGTGTTCCAGAAAGTGAATTTTATCAGCAGAAGTACCAGAGCAAGCTTTTCTCTCATTTTACTCCAAAGGGCAACAGCACTGAGCTATAATGAGGTAATTTTTTTTTCCAGCCATGCACACTCTGTTTTATCAGGCAGGGTTGTTTAAACCAAGTCCTGTCCCTTTCCAAAGCATGATAGACTCAATCACTGAGCTATCAAAGGCATTTCCACAGTACATCCCTCTCACACAAGGCCAATCTCCTGAACATTCAAAAGGGCCAGGCAATGAGGCCCTTCAAGATGAAGGCTGCATGCTGATTAATCAGTTGCCTTTTTATTCCATCTTGGCAAGTATTCCTTGTTTGTAAATAAAAGGTTTCCCCCGAATTTCCTGTAAACGAAGGAGCATAAGGCTGATTTGGACCTTGTTCACAGAGCAAGAAAACTGCCTGCTGTCCAACCCAGAGATGCCCCATGTCTACCATTGTTAAGTACTCCTTCAGGTGTCTTGAAGCGTACCCTGCGTATGAGCTAATTTAAAAACAATTGTCGTGTCATTGTGATGAAGCAGAACAGACTGACTTTAAAAAACATTTTCCATCTCTTTTACAATAACACTCCCTTTTTGACGAAAAGACCCCAGTGAGCAATTTGCAAAGGCATTGAAGTGTACACCACGCAATAAGCATATAGGGGAAAAGCCTTCAATAAAACAGGATATCTTTTTCAGGAAATAAATTAGTGTACACTTTTCCTCGTCAGATGGTAAATAGCTAATAGAAAAGAGATGTGACAGACCACAAAGACTAGGAATTGTCTGCAAGCTGGCAGACGCAGTGATTTGTTCATGACCCAAATTATATTCAGGCATTTTGGCACATCTCTGTTTGTCACACTTACGCTACCAAGCCAAATGTGTTTAATTAATATGGAGTATTTTCCTTTCCTTGAAGTAGGAACAAAACAGCAAGCATTTCTTGATTGCTCTCAAACACACCAAACAGCAAGAATTGTAAGCAAGGCTCTTGTCATCACTCATCTTTGGTTATCTTCCATGATGAGCACACGACCACAGAAACGTTGCTTCTTGACTAGGAATTTGTGTGCATACAGACACATCTCTACTGCATATGCTGTGTGTGTACACTCCGCAGAGGCGGAGAGCTTAGAAAATGTGGTTGCTGAAATAACTAACCTTTTAGGATACAACTTTGGCATTTTTCCCTCAGTTTTGAAAGCAAGGTGCAGAGGCTTACTTTGTGAGAGTGAAATCTTCTGAATCAATACCAGAGCTTGCCACTGCTGTATAAACCCGTCCATCACAATGTTTCAATTCCTGCAATACCCCCATTCTATGGCCTATGGCTGGTAGAGAAGCCTGGGTATCTAGGATACTTCTGGAAATGCAGAACTGGGGAGGATTATTTTAAAAACCTCTTCTGTGATGAAACAGAGGGCATGAGCTATATCATCCCAAGAGTACTGGCTCTTTCTCTAACTGCCTGTGGGTCAGGTAGCCTGTGTTAGTGTGGCTTCTCACATCCTTCAAATGAGGAATTAGCTCGGATGAATACCAGTGGGCCCTCACAGCTCTGTGAATTACAAACACTCTAAGAAATATTTTTATTAATTCTAAATAAAGGCACAAGAGTGAGCAACACTCTTTTAAAAAGCCAACAATAGTGGAAACACAAATGCTAATTTTCCCCCAACAAAGTCACTTCATTGTATTCAATTTAAGATTATGGAGATATATTAACTCTTTCAGGCTCTGAAGGGCTTTTTGTTTAAAGAACACATTTTTTATAATGAAACAAGTACTATGTATTACAATTATAAGTGACAGCTAGCTATATAAATTTTATACACTGATACAAACTGTACCTGGCATGGAAAATGTAAGAATGTCTCCAAAGAAAAATATATTAAAACTCTGGTTCAATTGCATACCAAGTGCATTTTAATGTATTCATGTTTCTGAACATATGTAATACACAAATAGAATGCATTAGTATGTTGCATTTACGTCTTGAATTTTAATAGTTTTAGTGAGTCATTTTGTTTAGATGGAAAAAAATATCTTTAACAGTTATAATTCCCTTATCATTCAGTCTACTTAAAATGTATAAATATTTCAAGCCTTAGGCTATGGTGGAGATTGCAAATTAGGAACCAAAACAAATGTCAGATTAGGAAGAAATAATTCTATCACTCAGGAAAAAAACAAAAATAAACAAACAATAAACACTATTTTTTCTACACCACTTCCCAAAAAACATAACTTCAGAAATTACCTACAAACAAAATTCATCATGTCTTCTTTCTTGTGCCTACTGAACGTTATTTGTCATCCTAATTGAGATCTGTAGTACCTTAGTCACTTCCTAGTCCCTGGTTCATTAACCTCTCTTCAGCCTTACCTGCCCTCCTGCCCAGCCTTGACCCCATGGTCAGTCATTTTAGATGTTCCTGCAAGGACCTGTAAGTCTAGCTCTGCTGACCTTCAGCTGTGCCCACTTGGCTAATTCTCCAGGTGGAAAAAGCCTCTCCCCATCTCCTTCCTTTACATCTCTCCTGAGCTGCGAGCTATTGCTGAAACAATTCAGACACTGGAGTTGACATGCTCTTCTACAAATCTGTGCTGTTTGACCTTACCTCCACTCGAGCTGCTGTTCAACAATTCCTTTAATCATCACTTATGGAGTCACAGGACAATTCAAATGGCAGCCTTTCTTCAGGCCTCAGTTCAGTCCTAATCACCTCATTCTTGGAGAATGGTACCATCTGATATTTAACTCAGATTACTGAGGTTCTAATTGTCTTTATCTCTTCTTCACATTCATTCCTTTTTTCTTATTAGTCTCTGAGAAAAAGAAATGATCTTTTTCCTTTTTACCATCTCCTGCTTTCCCCCTAATCTTTTCTCTGTTTTCTTTTACTCTCTTTTCTGTCACATTTCTGGTATCTTCTAGGCTTACCAGCACACCTGCATGTGGATCAGTAAATTGTCACTCTTCACCCCCAATCCCTGCCGCCATGCAGACACACACTTCTATTCAACATTCCCTGTCTTCAGACTACTTCTACCATAGAAATGTTCGATAACTGCCCCATGTCATAAACAAGAAAAAAAAAATAAACAACAAAAAAAAATATTTCTTCCTTTTTTTTTTTTTTTTTTTTTTTTTTTTTTTTGAGACAGAGTCTCACCCTGTCACCCAGGCTGGAGTGAAGTGGCGCGATCTCAGCTCACTGCAACTTCCGTCTCCTGGGTTCAAGCGATTCTACTGCCTCAGCCTCCTGAGTAGCTGGGACTACAGGCACCCACCCCCACGCCCGGCTAATTTTTACTAGAGATGGGGTTTTGACATGTTGGTCAGGCTGGTCTTAAAAAGTAACTTTCTCTTCTAACCTATTGCCATATTTCTTAAGTGCTTATATGGTGCTATTCACTTTATTTTATTATTATTATTATTTTATTTTTTTGCTGCCAAGTTTCTCCAATGGTTAATAGCTTAATACCAAATAGATTCTACTTGCTCATCACCATTAAAATCTTTGCAATCAGTACCTATTCCTTGACTGAAATTAGTTTTTCAAGGTCACATTTGACTTTTATGTTCAACAAATTATATTTTATTTTCTGAAAACCACATTGTTCTTCCTCTCTATAATACTCATACTCCTTATCACACTTGTAATCTTTCCCTTCCCTTGTGTTGTGGGAATTTTAGCCTAAGGTTTAAGCTGTGTACACACATAATTCAGATATAAATGAGATGCCAAAAATAGTCACCAGACATATCTGCACATTAGAAGTATCTAGAAAATAGTTTCCTGGACTCAAACCAAACATCCTCAATCAGAAACTACAGTTGTGCAATTCTGAATTAGTGAGAGTTTGACAAACAAGGGTCTAGAGGCCTGCTGGCATGAAGAAAACACCTCATCACCTTATTGTGTGGCAACCAGTAGGTAGTGTTTCCTGGAGGAGGGAAGATGGCACATACTAGACTCTCTCTAAATATTTGTTGAATAAATGAATGCATGAGGGCATGCCTTGGTTGTTGAAGGAAAGGGGTGATTTAAAGCATACACCTGTGCTCTACACTTTGTTTATCTTCTGTCTCAGTTTCCATTATCTCCTTGATGACAAGTTACTGCTGTAGGATATTTGAGACCCAAAGCAGAAATGATTATGACAAATACATAGAAGGCAAGAGAGGGCTTCTTCCCACTTTATGTCAGAGTGTGGCATTGTGCTTTGGAGAAGACAGAAAATATGTCACAGCTTTGGCACACCCAGAGCTTTTTTCACAGCAGCAGAGCCTGCAGCCCTGGCAGGGCTTCTAGGATCTGGTGTTCCAGGGCTACCAAGTGCCAATATCTTCAAAAGCAACTGATGAGAGTACTAGTGGCTTTTGGGGCAATAGGAGACAGCACTGAAGAAAGTAGTCCCCAGAGCAGTGGTGCTACCTTTACCTGGCTTAGTGGGTAGTGAGAGATTTGCCAACTGGATGAACAGAAAAAGTAGCAGAAGGAAAATGTCAGATATCAGTTACGAGCTAAGATAATGGAGTTCATGGAATTTTCTCATATTGCTCACACTGTCATACTTCTCCCTACTTTAAAAATTCATCTTTATCCTGCCCTGTGGTTTGGCATTTCAAAGATCCCTCCGTCGGTCGCATCACACTCCACATGCTCACTGATAGTATCTAATCCCACAGCTTGAACACAATTTGTATTCATAGGACAATAAATCTTCAGCTTCCAGTCCTGACCTGGCTCTGACCTCCACACTCAAATTTCAAGTCAAAAATATGTAACTTAAGATCTCACCCAAATCATTATTCAACTTGACATAAAGCAAATTCATTACCTTCTGCCCCAAACCTCTTCTTTCGGACTCCCCAGTGCTTAGGAAAAATAACATTATTTTTCCAACCATATAGACTGAACATCTTCAAGTAATTCCATCTCTCCATAATACAGCCCTTGGTGACTTCTTCCTTACTGAGATATTGTACTTTCTTGATTTGACTTGGAGCAAACACTCTCTTGGAGTTATGTGACATCACTGTCCACTCCTTCTCAAATGTCTTAGTTACAACTACTAGGTCCTGGAGCCTTACAGGCTCACTCCTTAGTCTTCAGCCCTCTTATCTTCTCTAATTATATTTGTTGCAGAGCTAGTCTCACCTAGTCTCAAATTTTCCTTCTCTGGCTCTCAGTCAATGAAAAAGCAATTCTCCTGGTATTTCAAGACAAAAAACATGTAATTATGTGACTATCCTTTATTCCGTCTCACATTCAGTGCACAATCATATTCTGTGGATCTTCACAAAAATCCAAAATCTGACACTTCTCATCATTTCCACTCCTAGCACCCTTGTCCAAGTAGCTATCATTTCCTGTCTGGATTATTGCAATAACCACCTAAGTGGCATTCCTGCTTCTTATTTTCTACATCTATGTCTCAAACAGAATCAGAACCTCTCAAAATTCTTCTATAGATTTCATCTCACTGTAATCTCAGGATCATTGAAAATGCCTTTGTTATTTGCTATATTTTGAAATCTTTCATAGGCCAAAATGTAATTTGCCTTCTTACTAAATATCATTGCTAATCTTTTCTCATGTCTAACAAGGTCCTAAGAATATGGGACTAGCTGAACATAACCAAGAAGATGGACAGCATAGCCCAAAGGATATAATTATTATATTAATAATGATTTTAAAATAACTCTATCACAAATAATCATTTCTCATGAACTTGCTCCATGCCAAACACCCTATTAAATACTTTACTTTTTTTTTTTTTTCATTTAATTCTTGCTACAACCCCATAATTTATGTATCAAAATTATCCTTCCAAGTTTTGGCAGATGAGCCCAGCCTGGCTAGGTGTACCTTGAGTAAGTTCATTTAAAGAGTACTGGAAGATAATAGGATCATGATAGGAACTAATAATGGAAAGGTAATTTTGACTCATTTTATATCTTTCATAACAGAAGGCTCCTACTGATGACAATACCAAAAGCTCTAGTCATGGGGTTACTTCTGTCCTTTCTAAGAAATTAGTTGTTTGTTGCATATTTCAAGTAAGTAATGGGTGTAGGGAAAAAGAGATGTTTGATTTATAATTATCTTTAAAAAACATATAATATTTTATTTAACGAGATCAGTATTTATGAAATAATGAAAAATGGAAATAGCCTTTTAAATCTTCAAATATTTTTGACTGACTATTTAGTACCAAGTGCTAAGTTTAGTTCATATTACCTTACTCAATTTTCAAAATAATCACTTAGTGTATTATTATCCAGAGTTACACATTAAGAAACTACATTTTTAAAAAGACTAACTGACATGCCCAAAATCATCAAGCAAAAAAGTCAGTGAATTGGTATTCTAAGCTGTATCTTCTCAATTTTGGTCCACTGCAAATTATCGCTGTAACAATATATATTAAAAAATGAAAATAAAAAAAAAAAACTTTACCTCACACATTCTTTTTTTTTTTTTTTTTGAAACAGAGTTTCACTCTTGTTGCCCAGGCTAGAGTACAAAGACGTGATCTCGGCTCACTGCAACCTCCGCCATCCAGGTTCAAGCGATTCTCCTGCCTCAGCCTCCAAAGTAGCTGGGATCACAGGCACCCACCACCACCCCCAGCTGATTTTTGTATTTTTAGTAGAGGCAGGGTTTCACCACGTTGGCCAGGCTGGTCTTGAACTCCTGACCTCAGGTGATCCACCCACCTCAGCCTCCCAAATTGTTGGGATTGCAGGCATGAGCCACCGTTCCCAGACTACACATTCATTTCTTATGCTGCATCTTTTTCCTCAAAACTATAATCAGTGTTATACATTGAAACAATCTCAAAAACCTTATTAACTTTAACCACAAATTAATAAACATTCCAACCAAAGATACCTCTTTTGTTCTCTTCATCTAATTCAGAGGGTTTTTTGACATTATCTGTGCCTTTGACTGTCCTTGCTGTTTTATACACTCTCTATATAAGTGTGTTTGCCTGCTTACACTGTCATAACAAAATGCTACCGAGTGGCTTAAACAACAGAAATATTGCATAGTTTTGGAGGCTGGGAAATTTAAGGTCAAGACCAGCTGGCTGAATAAGTTCCTTTCTGAAGCCTCCTCTCATGGCTTGTAGGTGGCCGCCATCTCATTATGTACTCACAGGACCTCTTGGAGTTCCAGTGGAGAGGGATAATGAGTGAGCTCTCCTGGTGTTGCTTCTTATAAGGACACTAATCTTATCAGATCACTTGCCCCACCCTTTTATATTCATTTAACTTTATTACTTCCTTAGAGGCCCCATCTCCAAATACCACCACACTGAGGTTTAGTGCTTCAACATATGAATTTTGAGTGGATACAAATATTTAGTACATAATAATAACCTATCTTATCACTTGTTCTGTATAATATGATTTATAAACAATAGCTAAAAGTATTTCCAGGAAGTTGCAGTTCCAAAATAAAACTGCTAGTTGACACTGATTGTCACGAACATCTGGCAACTTACAGAAGCACCACAGCACTGTAGAACACTTAAACGAATTCCTCCACTCTGATCTAGCCATTAAATGATAACCATGACC
Organism: Piliocolobus tephrosceles; assembly: GCF_002776525.5. NCBI lineage: Eukaryota > Metazoa > Chordata > Mammalia > Primates > Cercopithecidae > Piliocolobus > Piliocolobus tephrosceles. Next base: position 49,815,305 of record NC_045455.1, on the reverse strand, counting down.
TAATGCAGCCATGATCAATACAAATGTACATAGAGGTTGTAAAACAGCCTCTCTAACCAGGGAGGGTAATCCTCCATTTTTACAGATTTAAAGAGCGAATCAATTAAATGCTGGATAAGGTCAAATACTATTGATTCAAGATTCAATGAAATTCCATCCTTTACCTTCCCCTCTTTTGATTTTTCTTGTGATCTAAGTATAGTTTCCTTAAAATACATTTTTCCAGCAGCTGCACTTACATACTAGTAGAAAGCAAGTGGTCCTCAAAAAAACATAATGATTCACCGACACTGAAATCAATAGTGTTATAAAACCTTGAAGGGATGAAGAGGCTGAAAAATACAAAATATTAACGCTTAAACTTCAAGAGCATACTTAAAAAGTAGAATTTAAGACATATCCATTGCTAGCAGGAGGTAGATAGTTCATACATCAACTTAGATAAAAAACTTCCCATAGTGTATCTGTGGATGTTAAAAATAAAACAGGATAAGGTTATTGTTAATGTTGTGTTTAAGCATCACTTTTCATTCAATTCAGATTTTTGACTCAATTTTAGATTATTTCTTGAAAGTGCTCTTGGTGCTCATGAGGCAAATTTTTAGATACACTTACTATATATTATGTATTCTTTTTGGTTTTTACTGGTGTTTCTCTTTACCTATATAGCTGATTACCTTTTAAAATTTTTATCTCATAAACTACACTAAATTCCACTTTTCTATGCTTATTGTATACAATTTTTTTTTTCATGGTTGTAAAATATACTACAATATTTCTGTATGTGAAACAATGCATTCCTGTTTGACTTTGAGTCTCAGATACTTAAGTACACTCTTCTGGAGATAGAACTATTTGCTGCTATATTTTTATCTAACTGTCTCCAGCAACCAGTAAAGAGAGAATTGTAAATACTGCATGCTTGGAAAAATTCCACCTGGCACAAATCACTCACTAGGTGGCTAAATATTGTGAATGAAAACAACTGGTAAGAAGGAAAATCCTCTTATTAGAATCTAACAGCACATAAGAGCTCCACATTAATGTGAAAATAAAAATTTGCTTTTAGGAGCTTTGATAATATTTTAAGGGCAGCAAAACTCTTCCTTTTTTCTACTCCCCTCTTATCACTGAATTCATAACCACATGCCTTATAAGCGTGGTCAAAGAGGGTTGTTTTTCTTTTTCTTTCTCTCTCTTTTTTTTCAACTTTACCCAAAGAGAAGTTGGAAGCAATAAGATTAAATACAGACTCCCTCTGATTTTCCAGGAAATTTACTCTGTAACTGGAATTTTCTTTGATATATTTAAAGAGAGATATTCCTTCAATCATTTTCAAAAGGCAGCAATAAAAGATAAAGGTATTTCACACTATATCAATCCATTAAAGAAATCCCAGCATGGTTATCTCTTGTTTTTCAGATGAAGATGGTTTATTTTTTTGTCTGCTTATTTTGTTGTTGTTGTTCTTAAATGAGAAAAATTATTGGCCCCAATGATCTTGAGAATGATATTTTTAAAATCTAATTGGGCCTCTTAGTTGCAAAGCTTTTTCTTGGGATGAAAAAATTGACATACTCTGTTTCTTTTTAACATAGTCAAAATAAGTAATAGTAGAAAGTGGTACTTTCAAATAGGGGTAGAAGGGGGAAAAAATGGAATAGAGTGCAACTGTGAAAAAATGGATTTTAAGAAATTTAGACATAAAATAAGAAAAAAATAGAAAAGCTTTTATTTTGAACAGGTTGATTTAGTTATATAATAAATATGCCCCTCCCTCTTTTCACCACCATTAGAGTCCATTGCTTGACTCTCTATATTTTTATGGCATTTAGGAGTGTACCTAGAATTGTCATATGAACTTGCCTCATTCAACTTTTGCCTGGACAGACAAGGTAGACGTTATTATCACCACTTTAAACAATTAGAGATTAACTTACTATATTCCAGGAGTTGTATTGTTCAAACTTTCATGTGCATACAAATTGCTCAAACCCATATTCTAGTCAGTTAAGTCTGGGTAGGATGAGGCCTGAGAGTCTGCATTTCTAACAAGCTCCCAGGTGCTGTTAATGCAGCCTGTCCTTGGATCACACTGGAGTGACAGGGCTAGAGTACAAGCTGAAGGTTAAGTTCTCCCAATTCAGTCTAACAGCATACTTACAGAGGTGCCATGTAGTTTCTCACCTTGGTAATGGCCTTAAGCCAAGTAGAAACTGTTTTTTTTTAATCCCTGGGCTTGATGAGAAAGCAAGTACAGTTGGTCCTGTTTATTCACAGATTCTGTATTTGCAAATTTGTCACAAAACTCAATATCACCCTTTCACAGTGAGTCACAGACATGCGCATGCTGGGTGCAACGGAATATTTGAGTAACCTAATATCCATGTTCCCAGCTGACCTCCAACATGGCAACCTCCTGCCTTTTTATTTCAGGATTTATACTGAAAAAAGTGTCCTTTTCATTGTCTGTTTAGTATCATGTCTTCTGTTGTTGTTTTTTGTTTGTAGTTCTGTGCTTTTTGATGGTGATTATGTTGCTTAAAATGGCCTCAAGCATAGGGCTGACATGCTATCTAGTGTTCTTAAGCACTAGAAGGCTCTGATGTGCCTTAATGGAAAGAGCGCATGTGTTAGGTCAGCTTTGTTCAGGCATGAGCTGTCGGGCTGTTGGCCATTAAGTTTAATTTAATGAATTAACAATATATTTTAAATAAGGTGTCTTTAAACAGAAGCACACATAAAACAAGGTTATGTATTGATTGTTTGATGAAAATAATGTGACCGCAGGTTCACAGGGGCCTAACTTTGTATTGCCCCAAGGAGAAATGATTCAGTATTGGCTAATTCAGTGTTCATGAAGACTTTATGAAACATAAGTACTGAAAAGAACAAGACTTGACAATACCTTCTGGACCATTTCTCAGGAGAAAACTTCAGTGGAAACAGACTTCACAATGATGTTCTTTCTGACTAATATTTCCCTTTAGGTGTCTACCCCAAATGACTCTCAAGCTAGATATTTTTAAACTACTTCTAAGTTCTAAAAAAAAAATTATTAAATAAGATAACTAAAATAAATGAAATTGTGTGGAAACCAACATATACTATAGGCAAAGTGAAATTTTATTAGAATAACTGTGTACTATGTGTTAAAAATTAAAACATTTACTAATAAAAATCAACTCAGAACAAAAGTTAAAAGTCTTGGAGGGCTCCAATGAATTAACGGTTTGAAAATACAATATGTTTGAATGGGTTCTTTTCAAATTACAGCTTTAAAATCATATAAAATGGAATGACAATTAAGCTTTTACAGAATCTCTGCAGCACCTTCATGGAAGTCTTGTATTTTAAAGGTTAGTTTAAAACCCACTCTCTAAATAAATCTGCCTTTTTAGGTATTTGACAAAATCATTAGCTTCTATAAATATACTTTCTTTTCCAACATTTATCTTTGATGAACAAAAATCTGATTTCTTCAATTCTCTTCTATATACCCTCTCTGCAGATTCATAATTCTTGTTCTACAATTCTAATAGCCTTAATTTGTCTTTCTCACTGGTATTTTCTTTTTTCTTTGTCAGTGGTTTTCACTCCAACAAAAAGGAAGGGTTTTTAAACATCTGCCATTATATCAACAACTTTAATGCAGCTTTCACACAAAACGCAAGTGAAACAAAGTTCAAAAACAAAGATGATACATTGGGACCGTCACAACAATTGTATCAGATTCAATTAAACAAATGACTACTTCTTAAAAGGAAGAGGACATCTTGTTGTGATAGTAAGCTGAATTACTTAAATATTGAATAAATATATGCTACATCCTTACTAGGTAAGATAAAGCTTGTTGCACAAATTAATATCTTATCTAATTATTACAACATTGTTATGATGAGGGTACTATTAGTATGTACCATTTACACCCCTGAATACAGAAACACAGCTATTGGGTAATTGGCTTAAGGTTACAGGGTTAGTACATTGTAGACTTGAAAAAGCAAGCCTGGCAATGCACTTTAAAGCCCACCTTTCCATTTCTCCATACCAGTATGTCTGGGAAAAAATATTAGAAAGATTAGTAAGTTGTATTCCCTGCCACAACAAAATGAAACTTGCAGCTTCTGGAAGAGAGAAGAGGAGCATAATGTGATTATATAGCAAAACATAATCAGGACCTCAAAGGAATTAAGAGAGAGAAATAAACTCAGAAGTCCTACCCTAACTATCATAAAGAAAGATGCACTAAGGTGGGCCTTGGTGATCAGGTAAGATTCCAACGGGTAAAGAGAAGTGTGGGTAGCATTTACATTAGGAGGCATGGAGAAAACTGCAACATGCAAACAGACAGTAAAAGGTTTAAATCAGTACATGGGTGAAATCAGATTTTCAGGATCAGTGAATTTCTTCAGGGTAAAATTAGGGAGAAAATCTTGAAAGGCAGATTGTTAGGGAAATTGTATTTTCCCCATAAAAGTAGGGAGTGCACTGTCTACACTAATAGAGATTAGCCACAATGAATGAGACTATTTATCAACTAATTTTTTCATCATTCAAACTAGCAGGATGTCAAATCCTTCATAGCTACTCTCAGACTCTTCCTGTGAAAAAGAAGATTATAAACATAGGAACGTATATAACTCCATGTGTTAAAATTCTTAGTTGCTTAATTGGATACAAGAATTCAACCTCACATAATTTATTTCTCTCAGATGTCTATTCTTACACTGCAAGACCATGAAGAATAACAATTGTGATCAATGTTTCCTGGATTGCCAAGGATATGCCTTGATTAAAACCTACGTCTATGCTCTCACAATAAGTTCTCTGCAACTGAGAACACTACTTAGATAGCTATAAACAACTTCAGCATGGAACACAGAGCTTTATTTGGGTAACAGAGCAAACACTCTTCAAATATAAACTATATAATATACCTTTTAGAGTATTTTCTCAATATCCTTCATTAAGTTTATTAATGCAGAAAGCGCACAAGATTTTTAATTCTATTATCATAGTAAATGGAATGAACATATTGCTTCTGTTACTAGCATAAAAATGTTAATCAGTAATATACTCTGAGCAATGCAACATGAATTGTAATTCTAATTAAAACTTGATACAATGCAAGCAATACAATTAAATTGTCTGCCAAAATTCAGTGTAGGTTTATAATTCTAGAATAATACTTTTCATAACTTTATCATTTTTTAAAAACAATATGCACTAAATTATTAATAATTTTAACTTAAAGCTACTCTTAAGGGAAAGTCTCAGTTTTATAAAATATTAAATGCATAATCATTTTTGTTTCAGTATAGTACCTTTGTTAGGATTATAATTATTTACTGCACATTTATTACTCTTTCTTCAAAAGTGAACTACTTAATGTCTTAGAAATGATTTATCAGATTTCATTCAGCTATTGTTACATAGAAATAAGAGGAACAAATATCGCTGTATGAGGTATACATAGAAACTTTTTAGAGCTTGCATGGTGAAAACAGGTACTTTATAAATTATTAAAAATAATTTTAAAATAGTTACATTCACTTCTCCATACTGGATAATTACAAATTTTTCACTTTTAAACAGTAATAAATACCTACAGAAAACATTTTTTTCAAAGTATGTATTATGTTATAAATGCTTTTTAGGATTGAACCTACTTTAATAAACTATTGCAAAACAGTTGGCAACTGGATTTCAATATTAGTATAAAAATCAGTGATGTAAGAGGAACAAATCTGTCTCCTCTACATAAAATAAGCATATTATTTATTTCCATCTCCAACCTAACCATTAGACCATTAGTTTCAGCGTGCATGTGTGTTTGCTTGTGCTGTTTTTCATATGAGGATAAATGACCTCTCCCAAGGTGATTTATAGATAGAAATCCCTAAAATGTTCACAAGATTCCACATTCATTTCCAGTTTCATTTTAAATGCTACCAACTTTGATTTTTTCACAAAGCTTCCCTCCCACTGCTGACTAGTAAACAATATATTTTTCCTCTAGAGTCATGCAAAACTAGTCACAAATTTCAGGCAGAAGTCACTCATTAACGGTGGTTTCACACTACATTGACTTATTGGGTTTCTTTTTGGCTACTCTCAAGTATAATTAAGCCTAAGGACTATCACAGGAGTAAAGTGAAACATAGAAAAACCCAGTGGACATTGAGTGATATAATTTTATATTTCATTCACATAATTGACTACAATTTTGTTACCTAAAGTTTTAATTCAATATCTGAAAACACAAGAAAATCATTACATTCCTTATTGTATTATTTTTTTCATCTGAAAGGCATTTGAGTCATACTAAAGGCATCCTAGTTTGAAAGAATGTCAGCATTCCACAGGGGCTGTTGATATCCTTCATTAGCTATAACATAGTTAAAATGTAGCACCCGCAATATATCAAAGTATTGGGAAATTGTATTAAAACTTATGACAGTTACAGAGTTTGGTGGGTGCTGGTTGTTTTTTCCTCCCCAGAATTCTAGGGTCATCACTCATAATAGTGGAAAGTATAGCATAAAGGGGAAAAAAATTCAGAATGTTCCTAAAAATAAAATAGAAAGCCCTCAGGAGCCCTTTCAGAACAACAATAAAAAGTATTGCTAGCTGTAAAATTTGTAAGCAGGTTCCATCCTGTCGGCACAGAAACAATGAAGATGAATTACATTCTAGGAGAAACATTGAGACCGTCTAGTAACACAGTGCAGATCTACTACAGTGAGGACAAAGCAAAACTATTTCTTCTCTGTCTTGAGTTGGAGGTATCAGAACAGGAAGGCCTGAATTAAGTGGAAACAAAGGACCGTCTTTACAAATTATTTCTAAGCTTAACCATTCAGTTTATTCATTTAGGCATTGTTTGGGCTATTCAGTTTTCAGAAATCTCTATTATCTCTGCACTCATAAAGTATATAATTACATTGTTAAAAGTATAAGTATGTATATTTTAATATATAAAAAAGATGCATATGAGTTAGGGTGATGGTTGCTATTTATACATCTTTAAATATATTTAGGTTTGATGAAAAAACAAGTTTAAAGTTTGTTTGGTTAGTTCTGTGCAAAGGTGTTTTTGTTTTAAGTAAAAGACATTTGGTCTATGTGGGAGATGTTGGCAGTAGGTATGAAATGTTGGGGAGGATAACACAGAGTCCTGCAAAGCAGATCTACTGCACAGTCTCTTTTGCACAAAAACTAAGAGTTCTTTTTTGCATATGTCCTTGTTTGATGCCTCTGATATTAGTGTGATCTCTGAAAAGACATGCTGCTAAAATAAGAAATATATAGATAGGAGTAGTTTTGCAAAAAGTTGACGTTCACCTTGATGGCAGGTTGTAAGTTTAATAACAAACTTTCCACATCCAAAACCAAGGTCAGTATATGCAAAACGAAACTCACACCAGCAGCAAAAATGGGGGAAGTGTTTATTAATCCTTAACTGTGATTCTCAGAGGACGTTTCTGTGTGCAATATGCCTATTCTCTACTAAAACAACTTGACTTTTAATTTAAATTTAAAACTCAGACGTTTTCTTTCTTATGTGCTTATGAATGTTAATTAAAGGAGACATGAAATAGTTTGAACAACTATGTGCAGTCTTTATCTGACAATATTTGAAAGTTGCTTTCCTTTTATGTTGGTATTTAAATTTTCTACCTATAAGTAATGAATGTGGCTTGAGTCTATTGTATATTAAAAAATTGAAAGTAATATTAGGTTCTCTGAAAATCACTGGAAATGGACACAATTCATGTTTCAGGGTCTCAGTGATTGATTTCATTAAAGCAGTGGTGGATTTCAAGGTGAATGGAAATAAATGTTAAGTGAAGACTTTTTTTTTTTTTTTTTTTTTTAACCTCTTCAATACCTTTCTAACAATTCTTTTAATTTGGAGGAGCAACTCACAGGAACTGAATCTAAGCAATTACCCAGCACTAGGTAATGTATTTGTCTGAGTACCTAATAATCTCTTAAACCTTTGCTTCTCCCAGCTGAGCTAATTTTTTATGGAAAACCATTGAGAACAGTGGGTCACTGAGAGCAAATGAAGTGGGGCGACCACTGTGTTTCCTCAAGTGCTCTTATATAGCCCAGGGTTGGATAGCTGATGATGTAATCTGCATAATAACATGGCCCTAGTGTGTTTCTATTAAGTCAATGGGGCATTGACTATAGACAAAAGCACCACTGGCGTCTATTAAACGGACTGGATCTACACACCCACAATGACTTTACTCATCTGACAGGAAGAGTTGTGCACTAATCTCATAATTATACTCCTTTACTCCTCCACTCAGTTTAAATTTTGTCTATTGGCAGTAAAATAAGTATCTATCTAACCATAATTCTAATTAAATGAGTTAAAATGCACTGCTCTAATTATTTGTATATGTATGTGATGTGAATTAAATGTGGATAATTATTAATTCAGATTAATACATTTTAATGGAAATGTATCCACAACAATACAGAAACAGTATTCTCATGGATATGGTAATAGATGAAAATGTGATTTAATTAGGTAGTAATACATTAATTAGTCTTTTATGTCATTAGTTTTTTGTATCTGAACAGGATTTTCTTTTTCTAAGATGTCATTCATTTTATATCTCAGGTGTCAGAAAATTAAGGCCAAAATGATATTTCAAAATTGAGCTCCTGAAATAATTTTAAAGCATATATTTCAGGATGCCTGCCATGTTCAAGAAAAAATGGAAAAATAAACCTATTGCATAAATTCATCTATTGATCACTAAGATATACATTTTAAGGTAAATAAGTTTAAACTTTTAAATGGTACAAAGTATTGCATTTTTCAAAAAAGTATATGTTATATAACAAGCTTATTAAATATGCATAGGTTTATATGCAATGATAGCCACTGCCTTGATTAATGTTTGAGCAGGTATCCAAAGTCCCTTACTTAGCTGGCTAATGCAGTACCATCTACTATCTCTTGGATTACACTAAAACTAACATTTTAAAATGTAGAATAAAACAATCTCTTAATAATTTTGTAATATTATCTTTTTTTTTTTTTTTTTAGACGGAATCTCACTCTGTTGCCCAGGCTGAGTGCAGTGGAGCGATCTCGGCTCACTGCAAGCTCTGTCTCCCAGGTTCATGCCATTCTCCTGCCTCAGCCTCCTGAGTAGCTGGGACTACAGGTGGCCATCACCATGCCCGGCCAAATTTTTTTTTTTTTTGTAGTTTTAGTAGGGATGGGGTTTCACCATGTTAGCCGGGATGGTCTCGATCTCCTGACCTCATGATCCACCCGCCTCGGCCTCCCAAAGTGCTGGGATTAGAGGTGTGAGTCACTGTGCCCGGCCCATATTTTTAAATTGATAAAATTTTAATTAAATTAGGGAAAGTTTTATTTTAAATCCCTGGCCAAGGTTTTGGATTCATCTTCTTACTCTGACATCATTTTGGAACAAAATTACTGATTTCTAGAGCACTAAATATCATTAGAATACACTTTAAATGCAACCTACATTTCCTCTATTAGCTTTCGATAAAATTGATTAATAAAATTGTCAAATAGATAGAGTACCTGTATGTTATAACAGTGATTTAAAGTCTTTTATGAGTTTAAACTCAGTCTATCAGCTTAGAGCAGCTTATTCTCCAGTGAGATGTATTTGTAGTGGAAAACTTTTAGTCAAATTGTTGTTTCATGTAGTAGTCTCTGTGAGCACTCCATTTCAAGACTATTCAGTTTAAGCATTAGCCAACTTTCAGGCTATTCCATCAAGGGACTATTCTCAAAGTCATTGTTATGGGAAGATCCCACCATTACAGATATCTTACTGTGATTTTGGGAGTGAAAGTCATTGATAAATATTTTTAGAGGTGAAATCCTTTATTCATTGTGAAAAGCCTCTATGCATGAACATGTACTATTGGACATACGTTTTTATGTGATAAAATAATTACTGAAGGATATGTGTATGTATGTTTCTCTTTCTTCTTCTTTGTTTCTATTTCTCTGTTCCTCTCTTTCATTTTCTCTCTCTGTGGGTTTCATTATGGGTATATTTCTGTGTGTGTGCATATGATTATGGAAGCTGATGGGGACAAAACAGTTGCGGCACAGTGTACAATAAAAGGATCATTGTATCAGGCTCTAATTGTAGCCCTTGTGAATTAGTATGAGCAACATCTTACACAAGGCACATACTTTATCCCACTTATATCTTCCTTCATTCATAAAGAAACGCAGGCCAGGCATGGTGGCTCAGGCCTGTAATCCCAGCACTTTGAAAGGCCGAGTTGGGAGGATCACATGAGGTCAGGAGTTCAAAACCAGCCTGGCCAACATGGCAAAACCCTGTCTCTACTAAAAATACAAAAATTAGCCGGATATGGTGTCACACACCTGTAATCTCCGTTACTCAGGAGGCTGAGGCTTGAGAATCGCTTGAACCTAGGAGGCAAAAGTTGCAGTGAGCTGAGATCGCACCACTGCATTCCAACCTGAGTGACAGAGCAAGATTCTATCTCAAAAAAATAAAGAAAAAGAGATACAACTTGTATAAAGGTCCTTTTCTGTTTGAGATTCTCTGTGTGACTAAACAAACTTCTTTCAGATTTATTAATCATTATTTTAACAGATCTTTAATTTTTCTTCATTAGGAAATTTAGGATACAGTATATTTTCTTGTATCTTTTTAGTTTTTTTGGCAAAAAAAAAGATGAAGATTAAGATTGTCTGTAAGGATATCCAGCTTAAGTATTAGCTAGAAATGATTTGAGAGCTATAGGTATCAGGTTCAATGCAAATGAAAAAATGAACAATGTATTTGTAATTAGAAAATTTATAAAATAGAAGTTTAATATTCAAATAATACTGCAGGGGGTGTTTCACAAAAGGCATACACTCAACGTTTAAGGAAGAATTACGTAGCAGACTATTGCAAGTCCATCATTTTTGCTTATTTTGTGGACGCAAAACCAACTCCACAGAAAATTCTATAACTAAAATATGTAAAATCCAGATGGCAGAGATAAACTTTTACTGAATTTCATATGAGACAATGTACTTAAATATGAGTGACTATATTTGTACATGTGAACATATTCAATTCATGCATAATGCATTATTTTCCCCATGTTGTGTGTAGACACTCCAGGAACACATATTGAGACTTGGGATAATGATGTTGGGCCTACTACTTTTATAGTTTCTATGAAACAGTTTAGGCCAGGTGCGGTGGATCATGCCTGTAATTTCAACACTTTGGGAGGCCGAGGCATTTGGATCAGCTGAGGTCAGGAATTCGAGACCAGCCTGACCAACATGGTGAAACCCTGTCTCTACTAAAAGTACAAAAATTAGCCAGGCGTGTTAGCAGGTGTCTGTAATCCCAGCTACTCGGGAGGCTGAGGCAGGAGAATCACTTGAACCGAGGAGGCGGAGCTTGCAGTGAGCCAAGACCACAACACTGCACTCCAGCTTGAGCAACAAGAGGAAAACTCAATCTCAGAAAGAAAGAAAGAAAGAAAGAAAGAAAGAAAGAAAGAAAGAAAGAAAGAAAGAAAGAAAGAAAGAAAGAAAGAAAAGAAAGAAAGAAAGAAAGAAACAGTTTTTCTCATATCCCTTTTACTTTTTATGCTTATTTTATTTAAATGCATATTCATCCAGTGGATCAAGTTTAATAAACTATCTGTGATTTGATTGTCATCTACATATACTCAGATACATTCAGCCATGAAACTAGAAGGAGGAAGAGACCCTACATTTTTAATTATGAGTGATTATATTATCAATAGGAAACCTTTGCAAGTCCTTCATCGTTGGAACTTCAGTACTGGCTGTAATTGGTGAATGTTTAAGATATGTGTACAGTTAAACATTCACGTAATCCAGCATATAAACAGAACCAAAGACAAGAAACACATGATTATCTCAATAGATGCAGAAAAGGCTTTTGATTAAATTCAACAGCCCTTCATGCTAAAAACGCTCAATAAATTTGGTATTGATGGAATGTACCTCAAAATAATAAGAGCTATTTATGACAAAGCCACAGCCAATATCATACTGAATGGGCAAAAACTGGAAAAATTCCCTTTGAAAACTGGCCCAAGACAGGGATGCCCTCTCTCACCACTCCTATTCAACATAGTGTTGGAAGTTCTGGCTAGGGCAATCAGGCAAGAGAAAGAAATCAAGGGTATCCAGTTAGGAAAAGAAGGAGTCAAATTGTCCCTGTTTGAAGATGACATGATTGTATATTTAGAAAACCCCATCATCTCAGCCCAAAATCTCCTTAAGCTGATAAGCAACTTCAGCAAAGTCTCAGGATATAAAATTAATGTGCAAAAATCACAAGCATTCTTATACACCAGTAACAGACAAACAGAGAGCCAAATCATGAATGAACTTCCATTCACAATTGCTTCAGAGAGAATAAAATACCTAGGAATCCAACTTACAAGGAATGTAAAGGACCTCTTCAAGGAGAACTACAAACCACTGCTCAGTGAAATAAAAGAGGACACTAACAAATGGAAGAACATACCATGCTCATGGATAGGAAGAATCAATATCGTGAAAATGGCCATACTGCCCAAAGTTATTTATGCATTCAATGCCATCCCCATCAAGCTACCAATGAGTTTCTTCACAGAATTGGGAAAAACGGCTTTAAAGTTCATATGGAACCAAAAAAGAGCCCGCATTGCCAAGACAATCCTAAGTCAAAAGAACAAAGCTGGAGGCATCACGCTACCTGACTTCAAACTATACTACAAGGCTACAGTAACCAAAACAGCAAGGTACTGGTACCAAAACAGAGATATAGACCAATGGAACAGAACAGAGTCCTCAGAAATAATACCACACATCTACAGCCATCTGATCTCTGACAAACCTGAGAGAGACAAGAAATGGGGAAAGGACTCCCTATTTAATAAATGGTTCTGGCAAAATTGGCTAGCCATAAGTAGAAAGCTGAAACTGGATCCTTTCCTTACTCCTTATATGAAAATTAATTCAAGATGGATTAGAGACTTAAATGTTAGACCTAATACCATAAAAACCCTAGAAGAAAACCTAGGTGGTACCATTCAGGACATAGGCATGGGCAAGGACTTCATGTCTAAAACACCAAAAGCAACGGCAGCAAAAGCCAAAATAGACAAATGGGATATGATTAAACTAAAGAGCTTCTGCACAGCAAAAGAAACTACCATCAGAGTGAACAGGCAACCTACAGAATGGGAGAAAATTTTTGCAATCTACTCATCTGACAAAGGGCTAATATCCAGAATCTACAAAGAACTCAAACAAATTTACAAGAAAACAACAAACAACCCCATCAAAAAGTGGCGAAAGGATATGAACAGACATTTCTCAAAAGAAGACATTCATACAGCCAATAGACACATGAAAAAATG
>NC_045455.1:49778667-49801774 GCF_002776525.5 Piliocolobus tephrosceles | reverse complement strand
ATACCATCTCACACCAGTTAGAACGGCAATCATTAAAAAATCAGGAAGCAACAGGTGTTGGAGAGGATGTGGAGAAATAGGAACACTTTTCCACTGTTGGTGGGATTGTAAACTAGTTCAACCATTATGGAAAACAGTATGGCAATTCCTCAAGGATCTAGAACTAGATGTACCATATGACCCAGCCATCCCACTACTGGGTATATACCCAAAGGATTATAAATTATTCTACTACAAAGACACATGCACACGTATGTTTATTGCGGCACTATTCACAATAGCAAAGACTTGGAATCAACCCAAATGTCCATCTGTGACAGACTGGATTAAGAAAATGTGTCACATATACACCATGGAATATTATGCAGCCTTAAAAAAGGATGAGTTTGTGTCCTTTGTAGGGACATGGATGCAGCTGGAAACCATCATTCTTAGCAAACTATCACAAGAACAGAAAACCAAACACTGCATGTTCTCACTCATAGGTGGGAACTGAACAATGACATCACTTGTACTAGGGAAGGGGAACATCACACACTGGGGCCTATCATGGAGGGGGAGGGGGAAGGGATTGCATTGGGAGTTATACCTGATATAAATGACGAATTGATGGGTGCTGATGAGTTGATGGGTGCAGCACACCAACATGGCACAAGTATACATATGTAACAAACCTGCACGTTATGCACATGTACCCTAGAACTTAAAGTATAATAATAAAATTAAAAAAAAAAGATATGTGTACAGAAAAGAATATGATTTCACTTGAGCAACTCTGAATCAGGATCTTACTGAGCAGTAAGTTTATTTTTAGAAATTCTTTTTTTGTGTGGAACTAATATACTTGGAATATATGTGGAAATGATTAGGGATATCTCCTTTCTACCCACTGCATTAAATTGCCTAACTTTCTAACAGCTAGGAATACATTACCAGTGTACACAGAACATGGAATGAAGTAGAGAAAGAAACCCCATTGTAGATTAAGGAAGGGAAAAAATGATCTCTATATAAGAAAGAAAACCTTGGCGAGAACAAATAGCTAGGTACTGCTACATCTTTCATAGATGTGAGGTGCAGAATGATTTTCTTGCATTTTCTACAGAGTAGATGCACAGATTATGCTGAAAACAGGAGAGAGCATAATTGTACAACTGCCAATGTGAATGGCAGACTCAAGTCAAATAGAGGCTCTGATGCTAACAAATTCAAAACCTGAGAAACACTCAGAAGGTATTTCTCACAAGCTCTTCTATTCCTTAATTTCTGTAACATTGCATTTCAGAAAGGATGGTTGTGTCCTCAGAAATATTTTTATGATGACTGCTCTTTTAAGCATTGCCACTTCCTTTTTCATAAAAGAAAGTAACACTAATGAACTTAATTTATTTCCTTTGATATGCACACATTTGGGGTTAAAATACAGCCCCCTCTTACACTTGTTCAGTACCTTCCTACATGCTATTTTCTAGCTCATCACATGGCAAAAGTGAAGCCCCCTACAGCAGGCAGGGAGCAGAAGAACAAGGTTCTCTCTTGGAGAAATGTCATCTAACACCTCTTGTAGTCCAAGTGATATGCTACCTCTAGAGAACATGGTTGTCTGACAGTTATTTCTGAGTCATCCTGGTGTATTTGAAACAGTTGGTTCTCTCCTTCAGACACTTGTCAACATGTGCAGATGATGTTATAACTGGCACACTGTCACCAGCTCCCTCAAATCAGGAAAAGCTAGTAGCTGTGAAAAATGTGACTTCCAATTCAAGTAAAAATTAAAGTCCTAGAAACAGAAGCACAACACATCAGATGAGGTATTACTTTAATTGATTCAAATGTGTGAATACTGTGTTAAATGATAATCAGTTAGGTATATTTATTTTGTCTTTCTTGCACTCTGGTAGTGATAGTTGAGAAGAAATGGACTTACTAAGTTAAAAATTAGAGAAAAGTTATCAAGAGGTATTTTTAGGTATATGGATGCAACTACAAAATCCATCTCGACTAGTTAATTATTTAGCCTGTAATTTTTCCCTTTGCAGTAACAAATTTTGTTCGTCTTTAAACCCCTAGTGCCTAATACATCGCTTGATACATAGTAAGGTTCAAATAAATGTTTATTACATGATATTTTGCTCTTTCTTTCTCTCTCTTCTCCTATTACTTTGTTTCTCTCTTCCTCTTTCTCTCATTACTGAATACATGAATTATTTTATTAATTATTATAAAACACATGTAACTAAGAGAAATCATGTAATTATATAGGCATAATGGGAGATTAGCATTCAATTTTGCAGATATGAAAATTATCACTTTGTGATTTATTGTAATAATTTCAGAATCACTCAAAAAGTATACATAGTAAAACTTTCAACCAAGTTATATTAATTCCAGGACTTACTAAATCAGATTGAGGGGATAAAACAATGGCCAAGAAAATATATTATTCCTTCCTTAGGCTATAGTTTGAACCTGGATGACTTTTTGGCTTCTTTTAATTCCATTAGTTTCTTTTTTTTTTTTTTTTTTTAATCTTTTTCTCACCCAAAATGCTATTATTGTCATCATATTATTGAACTTTGCAGAATTAAAAACTTCATTTCCTAATTATAATCATTCTTTAATTCTACCTATGGAACACTTAATATCAACAGATTTCCATATGCATTTTTTTTGCATATTTCTAAAATTTATTGAATAATATTTTCTCAAGAATCTGTTATTTTTCTCTTCTAGGACACTATCCTTCAACTCATCCTAAATCAGACTCCGTCTTTCATTTAAAAATGTCCACCTAAATTGATTTATCTCTGTTATAAATCCTTCTAATAGCATTTCTTGTTTGTAAAATTGAGCTATGAGATTTTTTAATATTGACTATTTTTAAATTTTTAAATATGTGAGTACATTATTTACCTAAGTAAAGTGCATATCTTAGAGGGACGTGAAGGTGCTAAACTTTTAATAATTTATCAGAGAGCATTTCATAGTTCTTAGGTTAAATGTGTGCAGAGCTCCTAGACATATAGTAAGTATCCCAAAAACATTAGCTGATAAAAATAGCAAAAGCTCAATAAATAATTGATTTAATTATAATTCAATGTACCTAGATAGTATATGTGATTATACTTAAATTACCGTGGTTTGCCTGAGTTACTTTTATAGTATGTGATAGAAGCAGCATAACTCACAAACATTTATCATTACAATTTACCTCAAGTATTGCATGCCCAGTAAATTCCAGCAATTTTCATCATCTGTGGTTATGTTTAGCAAGAATCAACACTAATCATCTTTTATTTCCTATTTTTAATATTGCACATAATGTATAAAATAATCTTCACAGCTTTTTGTGCTAGTGCAACATTAATTTTTAAATTTATTTAAATTTATTTGTACATTTACTTTTTTCAATATTATTCATATGTCTACCCAAACCAAACCAATATTAAACATATCTTATGTAGGTCATTTATTCATTTTATTTCTCCTTTGCCTTCAGCAACATTTTATTTTTCTAATGCATATCTGTTGACTTCAAATCCATTTCCAAAAATAGCTAATGGAATGAGTAATTTTAAAAATTACAAGCAAATAAATAGAAACATGCCTACAGGCCGGGTGCTGTGGCTCAAGCCTGTAATCCCAGCACTTTGGGAGGCCAAGACGGGTGGATCACGAGGTCAGGAAATAGAGACCATCCTGGCTAACACGGTGAAACCCCGTTTCCACTAAAAAGTACAAAAAACTAGCCGGGCAAGGTGGCGGGCGCCTGTAGTCCCAGCTACTCAGGAGGCTGAGGCAGGAGAATGGCGTAAACCCAGGAGGCGAAGCTTGCAGTGAGCGGAGATCTGGCCACTGCACTCCAGCCTGGGTGACAGAGCAAAACTCCGTCTCAAAAAAAAAAAAAAAAAAAAAAAAAGAAAAGAAACATGCTTACAGAGGTAAATGTAACAGACACTGTGTTTGCCTTAAGTTCAGAATAGAAGCTACAATATATAAAAGTCAATAAACAATTATTTTAAATAAACACACATTTCCTTGTCAACCAAAATGTTTCACTTCTAACCATGGTGCTGAAATTGCAAATACAGACTCAAGAGCTACGCTCCAGGGAAGCATTTTTAACTAAATATTGTTGACTGTCTCGTTACAATATCACACGCAGACTGAAAAATTCTGGATTCAAAGGTGGCCAGTGGGAGAAATAAACAAAAAGGTTTCACATGCTCCTGCAGGAAGAAATAAAATGGCAAGCATAGAGAACTGCATGGTATGATAGAGCCTCACATTTTTGAATGGGCGGACACTAAATAGATAATCAGGGAAGTAAAAGAAGTGGCCATTCATAAGCATTAGGCTTTGCTCAGATGTTTGGACTATATTAAAATGAGTAGGGGAAGCCATTGAAATATCTTTGAAGAGGATGTAATAAAGTTTGCCTTAAAAAAAACAACTCTGGGAACTCTGTAAAGCTTAGAAAGAATGAAAAAGACACGTTCCTTATGTAACACATAAAATTAAACCTATTTGTAAGCAACTTCCATGCAATCCTTAGAAATTTTCTAGAAATTCTTCATCTCTTGGAAGTGTAATCAAAAGGTCAAAATATAAATATGTTTTTGAAACACAAATTCAACATTTAAGTGAGGACTTTGATTAAAAAAATTTAAATGACAAGCTAAATATTTGAAGCCAGAATAAGTGAGGTATATATTAATAAAATTCAGCTTAAAAAAGAAAGAAAAATGATGCATTTTTAAGAATAACAATTAAATTTAACTTTTCTAGAACAGAGAGCGAACATTTTCTAAATGTTTTTAACATTACTAAACGAGTTAAAATTTTAATGTAAAAATTAATTTGAAAGTACACCAGTTTGTGATCCTTTTACCAAGAGATACATCCAAAATGTTTTTCAGAATTTTAAAGACAATTTTAAATTGTTGAATACATTGTCAATGAAAAATTTTAAGATAGTTTTCTTCGCTCTTAAAATAATTATTTGTTAATTCCTTTTTTAAAATAAGTGACACCTCTAATTTTATAGCACATAAGAGTGATATAACCTTCCCTGTACATTTCAGAACCAGATTCTGAAAAAAAAGATTAAATATTATGAATTTACTTTCAATACATTCGATTATATATATATACACACACACACACACATATATATATATATAGCTAATGGAATGAGTAATTTTAAAAATTACAAGCAAATAAATAGAAATATATATATGAAATATTCATATATATATGAATGTGTGTGTGTGTGTGTGTGTATGGCTAGAAAGCAAATGTTGTATCAATTAAACTACCATACATTTATATGATTAGTGTATTAGTACATTTTCATGCTGCTGATAAAGACATACCCAAGACTGGGCAATTTAAAAAATAAAAAGGTTTAATGGACTAACAGTTCCACATGGCTGGGGAAACCTTACAATCAGAAGCCAAGGAGGAGCAAGTCACGTCTTACAGGGATGGCAGCAGGCAGAGAGAAAGCTTGTGCAGGGAAACTCTCCCTGATAAAAACCATCAAATCTCATGAGACTTATTCACTATCACTAGAACAGCATGGGAAAGACCTGCCCCCAGGATTCAACTACCCCCCACCAGGTCCCTCCTACAATACATGGGAATTCAAGATGAGATTTGTATGGGTACACAGCCAAACAATATCAATTAGGACTTTTCTTTTGTGCCCTTTTCTGCAACTACATAGTTTGATGCTTATCTGAGAAGAATATGTGGTTAAACTTGTGCACTGTACCTGCTAATTCACTTTATTTAGCATAAATCAGGAATATTTATATGTTAATTCTGTATCACTTTGAGAGGCCACTTTATACTAACACAATTTTGTTTCCTGTAGTTAGTTTATGACATAATATTAGAATCAGATGAGTTTTTCTTTTTAAATGGGATTTTGACTTGGTGAGAAGGAAATGTAAGATCTCTTCCCTCTTTCCTCTTTTCTTTAGTAAAGTGCAAGTTTCTTGATGTAGAGAAGAGTTCTCTGCATTCCTGCACTCTTGACAATCTCTTTGACTTTAAAATAACACACCACCTCAGCAAGTATACTACTACTTATTTTTTTAAAAAAGGAGGTAATTTTATGTTCCTTATTACATAAATAATTGTAAAATGGGTCGAAGAATAGAGGGACACTCTTTTGTCATAGGATATGAAGTTAAACACTTAAAAGTAACTGAACTTAAAAGTAACAGTGCTTGTTTCTGAGTTAGCAAGTGATTATGGTATATGGTGAAGGCTGGCTGCAAATGAATAAGCCAAAAATACTTTTGATTGAAAGACTGTTATTGGAAATTGTTGACAGAATGGCCTAAAATTGTCTATTAGTTGTCCTTTGGGATGATATTTTATTTGTCAAAAATATCAGAAATGAATATTCCCTAGAAAGCAGTGGAAGCATTTGCTTTGGAAAGAATTTCTGTCACATATTGGCTCAGAATTTCTCCAGTGAAAAATATGGTAAAGAATAAATGTGGAAGTTTTGCTAGGCAACTATTATTGCTTTTTAAATCAAATATCCACTGGTATCAAGAAGGCCTTAACATTCCTCTCCACTGCACTTAACATTAGGACAAATCTCTTTCTGACTCTAGGTACCTGACCTCGTTTTCTTTGAGCTTTTACCTTAACAAACATGTGATTTTTAAATACTTGCTCTGCCCCTTTGAGATTTAAATCTTCTACAAATCAGGAATGTCTTCCTCAAGGACCTAGGAGCCATCCTTCTGAAATGTAATAATCTAGAAAAATAGAGGCCCTGTATCCCAGTCTCTGTGGGAGAGTAGAAGCTTAACTTGGATAAGCACCAATTAGCAAATACAGATGGCTAATTACATAGCTTGACCTCCCTGCTAAAGTTCTCCAGTACTTTGCCATTGTTTACTCCTTTTTGTTTCAGTAAAGTGTGTTCAACTTCCTCCCTCATTACAATAAATTGGACTTCTATTGCCATAATGGTTTTGTTTCTTTGTTTTTGTTTTTTTCTTTTCTTTTTTACTTATTTATTATTATTTTTTTGAGACGGGGTCTCCTTCTGTTGCCCCAACTGGAGTGCAGTGGTGTGATCATGTCTCACTCTATCCTCGAATGCCCAGGCTCAAGGGATTTTCCCATATCAGCCTCCTGAGTAGCTGGGACTACAGGTACATGCCATCATGCCCAGTTAATTTTTTCAAAAAATTTTTGTAGAGACAAGGTGTCACTATTTTGCCAAGGTTGGTCTCAAACTCCTGGGCTCAAAAAATCTCCCTGCCTCAGAATCCCAGCATGTTGGGATTACAAGTGTTAGTCACTGCTTTTGGCCTCCTATTGCCATAGTCTTGAATGAACTCTTCCTTGCTATTTTTAACTAGTGTCTATTATGATTTTTCTTTTAAAGCTGTCAACATTTCTTTGAATGTAAGAATTAAAATCACGGTATTCAACTACATTTTTTAAACTTCTCATCATGGGTAAATTTAAAACAATATTTTGCTGCCTTTATTAGAAAGTTAGAAGTGATATTGACACAGACATAGCTGATTAAAGCTTAATGAGCTTTGAGGGAAATAATAAATGTTCTCTTTTCATTATAAGACCATCTTTCCTAATGATATAAGATTTTTTAAAAAGTAATATTATGAGTTCAAAAATAGCACAAAGGTGGTAAAATTGTTCTCTGTATTTGAGAAAATCTTTCATGATCACATTTGTCCTAATCTTTTTCAAGTCATTAATGTTAAAATAGCATCTCCCAGAAAAAAGTCAATCAACATGGAAAAAGTGAGGGAATTAGCTTGGTGACTTTTCACTTAACCTGCCTTTACTACATGATATTGAGATTTTCTTGGATCGTTGGATTTATACATTCTTACTGTGATCAAAGAAAGATATAATTTATAATCATACCTTCTTGACATTCTGTATACTCTGCCTGTATAGGAAAAACTTTATCTGTATTTCAAGGGATATATCTTTATTTCAATTAATTAAAGTTTTGTCCTTTGTTGGAGGGGTAGGTATTGAGGTATATTTTATAATATTTTTGGAGAAAAATTTGTTTGTTCAAAATAATATGTCCTCTGCACCAACTAACTACAACAAAATTCTTTAAATTTATTTTTTCTTTAATTTTTAATACCCCTGAAATAAGATCGAGATGTAACTTAAAGAACCTAACAGATTAAAGCAGCTCTTAATTTTAAATTGAGCTAATTCTTAGCTTTCAGGCAAAAAACTAAGAACAACAACAAACAGGATACTAAACACCAAGCGAAACAGTAATTTTGATAATAAGAAAAATCCTTTACCATTATTTACATTTTTTTCCTCAGAGCTGTATTTCAGAAGTCAAACTTTTTGGTTTGTTTGTTTCCCTCATGATCTCTTCCCTGCAGAGAAAAGTTGCAGTAGTTTGCCTAAAAGATTTGTGATCTTCAGGCTCAACTACAAGCTCTTATTGAATAGCTTTTTCCTTGTTTCTTTCTCTGCTTAGCAAATACAAAGCTATCACCATCTTTAAGAATCTGAAGAGACTCTCTCCCACTTCTTAATACTTATGTTAATTTATTTGTTGATTCATTACTCTCAAATATATGTATTGATTGTTAATTGTGTGCAGAGTGCTCTGTTACACACCGCAGAAGTTGAAAAGATGAAAACACATGCACAATCTGCCCTCAACTTATAGCTTGGAAGCTAAATCTTGTATAAAAATTAAGATCTATAAATATTTAAAGTACAAGACAGAAAGTAAGTTCCATAGAAGAAAAATCAATAACGTGCTACCAGAGTTCTAGTTTTGAAAAGGTTGTAAAAAACATGAAATTAGGGATGGTTTCAGAATTTTATCTGTGGCCTAAAGGACATAAAGGATTTAATTGAGAGAGAGAGAAAGTATGTTTTATAAAGTTCCAGATGGTGAGCAACATATAAAAAGAGTCAAGAAGATCAGAAAGTAAAAAGTGAAGGAAATATTTCTGAAAGTAAGACAGACCTAGTGAAGGGAAATGGAAGAAGCTAGATGGGTAAGAAGTTAAAATTATACCAAGTCTTGATTGCGTAGTAGCCAATGAATGTAGAAGTTTTAAATACAAGCAGAAGGATAGCATCAGAGTGACATTATAAAGACATTATTGGTCAGAAGTTTAAAAACATATTGGAGGAAGGGAATTTCCATTGGCAAGACAAGCCCCTAAGCACATAAATATAATGATCTGGGTATGAGCAATTTCGTCTATAAGCATGATAGCATCAGGACATGTTGCAGAGGTAGAATATGTAAAATACAATCACTGATTGGGCATTAGGAGTAAGTCAGAGAACAGAGAATATTAGATGACCCTAATTTAGCCTGGTGCCTAGGGTGCCTTGTAACATAGATGGCTGGCTCTACTGGTAGGGTAAACACTATGATGGTTCTTCAAAAAGTAAAAAACTAAGTAAACTTATTACACAATCTAGCAATACCACTTCTGAGTATGGTACCTATCCAAAAGAATTAAAAGCAGAATCTCATCAACATAGTTGTAAATTAATGTTATAGCAACTTTATTGGCAATTGACAAAAGGTAAAAACAATCAAAATGGTCATCAGTCAATAATTGGATAAACTACTAATAAATATAGTGTACTTTATAATGAAATATTATTTACCCGTAACAGGGAAGGAAATTCTGACATAAGTCACATGATAAACCTTGAGGACATTATGCCAGATGAAATAAGACACAAAAAGACAAATACTGCATGATTTCATTTATGTGAGATGTCAAGAGTAATCTAACTTACAAAAACAGAAAGTAGAATGATGATTGCCAGTGGTGGTGGGTGAATAAATGGGAAATTGTCATTTAATGGATGTAGAGTTTCAATTTTGCAAGCTGAAAATGTTCTGGAGATTAGTTGTTCAAAAATGTAAACATATTTAACACTACTGAACTATATACACTTAAAATTGTTAAGATGGTAAATTTTATGTTATATATGCTTTATTGCAACAACGTTTTTTAATTAGAAAAGAAAAGGAAAGAAAAAATGAAAGATGAGGAAAGAAACACAGATATACTCATATATTTAATCAGAATCATTTCTTCAAAACAGTGAATAGTGGACAGAGAATGTCAAACAGAAATGATGTTTAAAAATGACCAGGATCTATTAAAGAGCAACACAAATAAGGAAGAGAAAATTTGGTCTATATAAGAGTAGGTAGTAATATTTTAACAGATGGATAAAATTAATTGTTGGATCCTGTCAACCAAAGGTTTTCATAGTTCCCACTTTGTGGGTATGAGCACAATGTTATAGAAGGCCAGACTTCCAGTCTTGGCTTCTGATACCTTCTATTTATAAGACCTTGTAAAAGTCACTTAACGATTGAAAACAAACAATTTATCAGTAATACCTGCTTATATCATACGATTATTCAGAATTTCAAAAATACATTTATTAGTGTTTTGTGTACAAGAAAGGCAAATATTATTATCATCTGCTGACCTCCTTGATGGGTTTTGTATAAACAATGATAATTGCTAGGTTAATTGCTGCAGGGGATTGCCAGAGACTATCAAAGGCAGGCAAAGGTCATTCATTATTAGCTATGAACATTGCATAGGGCATTGTGATCAATGCTGAAAATAAAGAAGATAATATAGACTCAAAAATCTGAACTCACTTACCAGGTCTGTATATTTATATTAATATAATTCAATTGTAAACTCCAATACTTATTTTCTCCTTGATACATGCTATTATTAAGTGTTGATCTTTCAGGTAAATTCTCCATATAGCATTAGAGAGGAAGAAGTGGGAAGAGAACAAGCGACATGTGAATTTAACAGAACATGAAGCGGAGATAGGAAAAATGAGCATGAAGGAGAAACTGAAAAGATGCTACTTTTAGAAATCTGATTAGAGAATTTTTGTCCATTTATATTGCAGCCCATAGGAAGCCAGGGAGACAGGAAACAGCAATTTTTATCACTGAGCTTGGTACTCTACATGTTATTTAATTTAATTTTGACAATAATTTAAGAAGATAGACTTATATTTTCATTTTTTAAATGAGGACAGTGTCATATAATTTGCCCCAATCATACATGGTAGGTGGATTTCCAGTCAATTCTCTCTGTCTGCTGTGCATAAGCATTTTTCATAATGTCACTCCATCAAACTTCCATCTCCCAAAATGCACGCAGATGGATTATCAGAAAGATCGCAGTTCGTGTGGTATTTCACATTCTAAACCTAAACGTCACTAACTGGAGGGTATATGTCTATAAAACAGAATATATTCCTTTGTTGATCAACAAAATGTATGTATTCATTGAGGACAGACTGATCAGAGTTTGTTAGAGCTGAAGGAATAGCAGATCATCACAGCTAATGTTCTCATTGAGGACAATTCAAATCAGAAAAATGAAGGAATTTACCTAAAGGAACTCAATAAGTTGTCAGTTTGAGCTAAACAGATATGAATTGTTAAGTATAACTTAGGAAGATTTTAAAGCCAGTCAGGGATTAATAGAGTACTGTCTAATACATGATTAACTCTATTTAAAATATCAACTATGCTACTAAAGATAACATAAATTTCATTGCCAATAGTATAGTTACTTTATCAAAAGTTGCCAGTCATTGACAGATGAAGTTAAGGCAATTTTTCTGTAATTCCATATAATTACTCAGGTGCCTACTGATAATAACTTTGTCCCCAAATTTCTTAGAAGTAACCCCACATGTTATCTCTAATTAGTAAGCAACCTTGAAACTTTTTATTTCCTATCCTTCCATTGAATCAGATCTTTTGTAATATTATTTTTACTCACTCATTTCATATACTTTTTACTTATTCTCAAAACTAGGCTATTGCTTTGTTTTTGTAAATATAACAAGAAAAAACAAGACTTGTAGTATATTTGCTCTTCCATTCTCAATCATAATAGGTAATATCTAAATACTTTAATAGGAAATAGCAGGACAAGTAACGGAAAGGAATGTCTTCAATATTTAGTGACTGTGATTTACAAAATTTTAAGTATCATTTTGTAACATTTATTTTGTTTTTATACTTTAAGTTCTAGGGTACATGTGCACAACATGCAGGTTTGTTACATATGTATACATGTGCCTTGTATACAGTGCTGTACCCATTAACTCGTCATTTACATTAGGTATATCTCCTAATGCTATCCTTCTCCCATTCCCCTACCCCACAACATGCCCCGGTGTGTGATGTTCCCCTTACTGTGTCCAAGTGTTATCATTGCTCAATTCCCACCTATGAGTGAGAACATGCAGTGTTTGGTTTTTTGTGATAGTTTGTTGAGAATGATGGTTTCCAGCTGCATCCATGTCCCTACAAAAGACATGAACTCACCCTTTTTTAAGGCTGCATAGTATTCCATCATATATATGTGCCACATTTTCTTAATCCAGTCTATCATTGATGTACATTTGGGTTGGTTCCAAGTCTTTGTTATTGTGAACAGCGCCACAATAAACGTATGTGTGCATGTGTCTTTAGAGCAGCATGCTTTATAATCCTTTGGGTACATACTCAGTAATGGGATGGCTGGGTCAAATGGTATTTCTAGTTCTAGATCCTTGAGGAATTGCCACACTGTCTTCCATAATGGTTGAAAAAGTTTATAGTCCCACCAACAGTGTAAAAGTGTTCTTATTTCTCCACATCCTCTCCAGCACCTGTTGTTTCCTGATTTTTTAATGATCGCCATTCTAACTGGTGTGTGATGGTATCTCACTGTAGTTTTGATTTGTATTTCTCTGATGGCCATAGCACTTTTTCATGTGTTTGTTGGCTGCATAAATGTCTTCTTTTGAAAAGTGTCTGTTCACATCCTTCACCCACTTTTTGATGGGGTTGTTTTTTTTCTTGTAAATATGTTTGAGTTCTTTGTAGATTCTGGATATTAGCCCTTTGTTAGACAAGTAGATTGCAAAAATTCTCTCCCATTCTGTAGGTTGCCTGTTCACTCTGATGGTAGTTTCTTTTGCTGTGCAGAAGCTCTTTAGTTTAATTAGATCCCATTTGTCAATTTTGGCTTTTCTTGCCATTGCTTTTGGTGTTTTAGACATGAAGTCCTTGCCCGTGCCTATGTCCTGAATGGTATTGCCTAGGTTTTCTTCTAGGGTTTTTATGTTCTTATGTCTAACTTTTAAGTCTCTAATCCATCTTGAATTAATTTTCGTATAAGGTGTAAGGAAGGGATTCAGTTTCAGCTTTCTACATATGGCTAGCCAGTTTTCCCATCACCATTTATTAAATAGGGAATCCTTTCCCCATTTCTTGTTTTTATCAGGTTTCTCAAAGATCAGGTGGTTGTAGATATGTGGTATTATTTCTGAGGGCTTTATCCTGTTCTATTTGTCTATATCTCTGTTTTGGTACCAGTACAATGCTGTTTTGGTTACTGTAGACTTGAAGTATAGTTTGAAGTCAGGTAGTATGATGCCTCCAGCTTTGTTCTTTTTGCTTAGGATTGACTTGGCAATGCAGGCTGTTTTTTGGTTCCATATGAAGTTTAAAGTTGCTTTTTTCCAATTCTGTGAAGAAAATAATTGGTAGCTTGATCAGGATGGCATTGATTCTATAAATTACCTTGGGCAGTATGGTCATTTCCATGATATTGATTCTTCCTATCCATGACCATGGAATGTTTTTCCATTTGTTTGTGTCCTTTTTTATTTCACTGAGCAGTGGTTTCTAGTTCTCGTTAAAGAGGTCTTTCACATCCCTTGCAAGCTGGATTCCTAGGTATTTCATTCTCTTTGAAGCAATTGTGAATGGGAGTTCACTCATGATTTGGCTCTCTGTTTGTCTGTTATTGGTGTGTAGGAATGCCTGTGATTTTTCCACACTGATTTTGTATCCTGAAACTTTGCTGAAGTTGCTTATCAGCTTAAGGAGACTTTGGGCTGAGAAAATGGAGTTTTCTAGATATATAATCTTGTCATCTGCAAACAGGGACAATTTGACTTCCTCTTTTCCTAATTGAATACCCTTTATTTCTTTCTCCTGCCTGATTGCCCTGCCCAGAACTTCCAACACTATGTTAAATAGGAGTGGTGAGAGAGGACATCCCTGTCTTGTGCCAGTTTTCAAAGGGAATGCTTCCAGTTTTTACCCATTCCGTATGATATTTGCTGTAGGTTTGTCATAAATACCTCTTATTATTTTGAGATACATCCCATCAATACCTAATTTATTGAGAGTTTTTAGCATGAAGGGCTGTTGAATTTTGTCTATTGAGATAATCATGTGGTTTTTGTCTTTGGTTCTGTTTATATGTCGGGTTACTTTTATTGATTTGTGTATGTTGAACCAGCCTTGCATCTCAGGAATGAAGCCCACTTGATCATGGTGGATAAGCTTTTTGACGTGCTGCTAGATTCGGTTTGCCAGTATTTTATTGAGGATTTTTGCATCGATGTTCATCAGAGATATTGGTCTAAAATTCTCTTTTTTTGTTGTGTCTCTGCCAGGCTTTGGTATCAGGATGATGTTGGCCTCATATAATGAGTTAGGGAGGATTCTCTCTTTTTCTATTGATTGGGATAGTTTCAGAAGGAATGGCACCAGCTCCTCCTTGCACCTCCGGTAGAATTCAGCTGTGAATCCATCTGGTCCTGGAAATTTTTTGTTGGTAGGCTATTAATTCTTGCCACAATTTCAGAGCCTGTTATTGGTCTATTCAGAGATTCAACTTCTTACTGATTTAGTCTTGGGAGGTTGTATGTGTCCCAGAATTTATCCATTTCTTCTAGATTTTCTAGTTTATTTGCGTAGAGGTGTTTATAGTATTCTTTGATGGTAGTTTGTATTTCTGTAGAATCAGTGTTGATATCCCCTTTATCATTTGTTACTGCATCTATTTGATTCCTGTCTCTCTTCTTCTTTATTAGTTTTGCTAGCAGTCTATCAATTTTGTTGATCTTTTCAAAAACTAGCTCCTAGATGCATTGATTTTTTTGGAGGGTTTTTTGTGTCTCTATCTCCTTCAGTTCTGCTTTGATCTTAGTTATTTCTTGCCTTCTGCTAGCTTTTGAATGTGTTTGCTCTTGCTTCTCTAGTTATTTTGTGCTATTAGGGTGTCGATTTTAGATCTTTCCAACTTTCTCTTGTGGGCATTTAGTGCTATAAATTTCCCTGTACACACTGCTTTAAATGTGTCCCAGAGATTCTGATATGTTGTGTCTTTGTTCTCCTTGGTTTCAAAGAACGTCTTTATTTCTGCCTTCATTTCATTATGTACCCAGTAGTCATTCAGGAGCAAGTTGTTCAGTTTCCATGTAGTTGAGTAGTTTTGAGTAAGTTTCTTAATCCTGAGTTCTAGTTTGATTGCACTGTGGTCGGAGAGACTGTTTGTTCCAACTTCTGTTCTTTTACATTTGCTGAAGAGTGCTTTACTTCCAACTATGTGGTCAATTTGGTATAAGTGTGATGTAGTGCTGAGAAGAATGTATATTCTGTTGATTTGTGCTGGACAGTTCTGTAGATGTCTATCAGGTCCACTTGGTGCAGGGTTGAGTTCAATTCGTGGATATCCTTATTAACATTCTGTCTTGTTGATCTGTCTAATGTTGACCGTGGGGTGTTAAAGTCTCCCATTATTATTGTGTGGGAGTCTAAGTCTCTTTGTAGGTCTCTAAGGACTTGCTTTATGAATCTGGGTGCTCCTGTATTGGGTGCATATATATTTAGGATAGTTAGCTCTTCTTGTTGAATTGATCCCTTTACCATTACATAATGGCCTTCTTTGTCTCTTTTGATCTTTGTTGGTTTAAAATCTATTTTATCAGAGACTAGGATTGCAACTCCTGCCTTTTTTGTTTTCCATTTGCTTGGTAAATCTTCTTCCATCCCTTTATTTTGAGCCTATGTGTGTCTCTGCAGGTGAGATGTGTCTCCTGAAGACAGTACACTGATGGGTCTTGACTCTTTATCCAGTTTGCCAGCCTGTCTTTTAATTGGAGCATTTAGTCCATTTACATTTAATGTTAATATTGCTATGTGTGAATGTGATCCTGCCATTATGATGTTAGCTGGTTATTTTCCTCGTTAGTTGATGCAGTTTCTTCCTGGCATTGATGGTCTTTACAATTTGGCATGCTTTTGCAGTGGCTGGTGCCAGTTTTTCCTTTCCATGTTTAGTGCTTCCTTCAGGAGCTCTTGTAGGGCAGGCCTGGTGGTGACAAAATCTCTCAGCATTTACTTGTCGTTAAAGGATTTTATTTCTCCTTCACTTATGAAGCTTAGTTTGGCTGGATATGAAATTCTGGGCTGAAAATTCTTTTCTTTATGAATGTTGAATATTGGCCCCCACTCTCTTCTGGCTTGTAGAGTTTCTACCCAGAGATCCGCTGTTAGTCTGATGGGCTTCCCTTTGTGGATAACCCTACCTTTCTCTCTAGCTGCCTTAACATTTTTACCTTCATTTCAACTTTGGTGAATCTGACAATTATGTGTCTTGGAGTTGCTCTTCTGGAGGAGTATCTTTGTGGTGTTGTCTGTATTTCCTGAATTTGAATGTTGGCCTGCCTTGCTAGGTTGGGGAAGTTCTCCTGGATAATATCCTGCAGAGTGTTTTCCAGCTTGGTTCCATTCTCCTCGTCACTTTCAGGTACACCAGTCAGATGTAGATTTGATCTTTTCACATAGTCGTATATTTCTTGGAGGCTTTATTCGTTTCTTTTTACTCTTTTTTATCTAAACTTCTCTTCTCGCTTCATTTCATTCATTTGATCTTCAGTCACTGATACCCTTTCTTCCAGTTTCAGGCTACTGAAACTTGTGCATTTGTCATGCAGTTCTCGTGCCATGTTTTCAGCTCCATCAGGTCATTTAAGGACTTCTCTACATTGTTTATTCCAGTTTAGCCATTCGTCTAATCGTTTTTCAAGGTTTTTAGCTTCTTTGTGATGAGTTCAATCTTCCTTCTTTAGTTTGGACAAGTTTGATCATCTGAAGCCTTCTTCCCTCAACTCATCAAAGTCATTCTCCATCCAGCTTTGTTCCATTGCTGGCAAGGAGCTGCATTCCTTTGGAGGGGGAGAGGCACTCTGATTTTTGAAATGTTCAGCTTTTCTACTCTGTTTTTTCCCCATCTCTGTGGTTTTATCTACTTTTGGTCTTTGATGATGGTGATGTACAGATGGGGTTTTGGTGAGGATGTCCTTTCTGTTTTTTAGTTTTCCTTCTAACAGTTGGGACCCTCAGCTGCAGGTCTGTTGGAGTTTGCTGGAGGTCCACTCCAGACCCTGTTTGCCTGGGTATCAGCAGCAGAGGCTGCAGAACAGCAAATGTTACTGCCTGATTGTTCCTCTGGAAGTTTCATCTCAGAGGGGTACCCGGCCATGTCAGGTGTCAGTTTGCCCCTACTGGTGGGTGTCTCCTAGTTAGGCTACTCAGGGGTCAGGGACCCACTTGAGGAGGCAGTCTGTCTGTTCTCAGATCTCAAACTCCATGCTGGGAGAATCGCTACTCTCTTCAAAGCTGTTAGGCAGGGACATTTAAGTCTCCAGAGGTTTCTGCTGCCTTTTGTTCAGCTATGCCCTGACCCCAGAGGTGGAGTCTACAAAGGCAGGCAGGCCTCCTTGAGCTGCAGTGGGCTCCACCCGGTTCGAGCTTCCAGACCAGTTTGTTTACCTACTCAGTAATGGTGGGCGCTCCTCCCCCAGCCTGGCTGCCTCCTTGCAGTTCAATTTCAGACTGCTGTGCTAGCAATGAGCCAGGATCCATGGGCGTGGGACCCTTGGAGCCAGGCGTAGGATATAATCCCCTGGTGTGCCCTTTGCTAAGACCATTGGAAATCTTGTAACATTTCTTACTGGATTGTAATGTAAATGTAGCCATGCTAGAAAACACTCTAAATTACAGGCAGAATTAAGAAAGTGCATATAACAAATTGAGGCTTTTTTATAACAATGAAGTTAACTATTATTTAAGATGAAATATGACCTGAATAAATGTATTATTTTATAAAGTATAAAATCATTATATTTAAGCAAGAGTATATATATTTCCCCTCAAGAATATATTTTCCCTCAACTACTCCATTATTCCATAGTGTAAGTTAAGCCTCCATTAGGGTCAAAGTGCTGCATGAGGTAATTGAAGCAAAAAACAACAACAAAAATAAGCTTCAGTTCTCCTCTGTGAGTACTGTGCCTCTAATAAGAAACAGATGTTTGACTTACAAACAACCAAAAAACACCAATAAAGGCAGCTCATCCTTATAACCGACTTCCATGAAGTTAGACAATGCAAAGTTTTCTAGAGATGAGAATCATTCACACAGAAATGTGGAGAGAAAATTCCATGCACCCAAATTTACCACTACCAAAAATAGAAGGAATTAAACAGGGTTGATGGGAGAACCTAGCACTTGAACCCATATCATAATACCGTGGAGGGTCACTAGGTAATCACCTTTGCCTTTAAACAACTCACTAGATAAAATGAGGGTGTCTTGTAGTCTGAAGTCTAAAGACTAAAATCTTTCACATACTGAATGCTGAAGCAAAGCAAGCCAGCTCCTGTTCCTCAGCTCTCACCAACTGGGCTGCCTGCCTAACTACTTTTGATTGTTCTCGAAATTGATCTTAACATTGAAATTTTTCTTGTTTCATATAATTAATATGATCTTTTTATTGCAATTGTTCTCTTATAATTGTGTAATTTCATTAAAGTCTTATGCATCATTAATATTGACCTGTAAAACAGATGACAGTTTTTCATGAAAACTGAGATGCTTTCTTTTAAAAGGCAAAAATGAAAACAAGTTACACAAACAAAAGAAAAATATAAGTATTTTTCAATTATTTGTGGATAAAATGTGTGACAGTTGAAGGTAAATATCATAAAAATTCAGAGACATGTATATCAAAACTTCTTTACATGTGTCTTTAAATGCTAGATCCATGTAGAAGATAATGAAAATAAATGATTTTTACTACTGTTAGGCAAGAAAAATAGAACCTCACTAAGGAGACTACTGCCAAAAGACAGTTCTGGCATTACATCAAAAAGATTGGCAAATGGCTGTAAATTTACATGTTTAAATTAAAATGTTTTTTGTTATTCCTACTTTATTCAAAAATGAAATAATCAACCATTTATCTGGGATGATAGCATCAGTAATATGGCCTTCTGTTATACTAAATTATTAATAGTAGAAAAATAATAAAAATATATGCTGACGATACTAGAAACCAGCTTAACCAAAATGCCCTGCACAGAATATAATAGGTACAGAGAGGATTTGTATTTTGGTGTGGTCATATTGTCATTTGTAAGCAATCACCATATCTGTGAAGAAAATATGATTGGGCCAGAATTGTTAGTTTTGCACGCACAAGGACCAAAGTGGGACAGTCATATTTAGTAGCCACCCACTCTGTACAGCTCATTGTACAATGAGCATATTTGAGACCAGTTGTTCTCCAATCTTAGAAGGATCAGAATCACCTGGAGGGCTTGTTAAAACCCAGACTGCCAGGCCCCACCCTAAGTTTCTGATTCAGGAGGTCTGGGATAAGGCTCAAGAAGTTGCATTTCTAACAAGTTCCCAAGTGATACTGCTCTTGCTGGTTCAGCAACCATGGTAGGAATGTTTGAAAAAACAAAGCCAAACCGAATCAAGATAGTTTTACTAGTTTTACTCTAGAAACATTTTCATTCCAAAAAAAAAAAAAAAAAAAAAAAATTTAAAACCACAGCAAAAAAGCAAAGTGTATCCATAATTCAACATATAAGTTAACCGCTTGGTTGGTTGTCCACTGATGCATCCCAGAGTCTTCTGGAGTCAATAATATGAAAGGACTTGGTAGGAAATAACCAGAAAAAAGTATTTTCCTTCTTAACATAAAAGCAGGGTGAGTGAGCACTTGTGGGAACAAACAAATGTGACTTAGCATGTGCTAAGAAATATTTTGAAAGCACACTGAGAAAACTGCATCTGTCTCTTTCCTTCAAATTTGACTGTGCAATTTAGAGGCAACTGATAAGATTCTTGCTATCAACACTGTTATCTGTATGTCCATCATTCTTTCACCTTAATTTTTCTGCCTGGTATTCTCTTTTATTTTCCTAATGTTTCTTTCTATATTTTTAGGTGTAGTTACTGTCACAAATGAGATTTTCAAAGTCAACATTTCAGTAGTAGTTCCAGTTCTGTTACAAGCTAATTCTAAATATATCATTCTGTTAATTGGTATAATAGATTAAAATCTACTTGGAAAACATTTAAATGGTGGAGAGAAAGGAAAATTTATTCAAAAAGAGACTCTGGGTTACATTTTTCTATTCCTCTTTAAAGGGTTGAACATAGAAATAACTTTGCCAAAAAGCCCTGAGGATGAAGAGAAGCGCAATCTGTGTGCTCAAATGAAAATAGATTTAATCACATGAACTGTGCTGGAATTATTTTCATTTAACATTTCAAAGATATAATAATATTTTATGCCAGCTTGCCCAAGCCCTAGTTTTTGTGAGAAGTAATCCATCCTGAGTTCATTTTACAGTGGTTAGCTCCTTAACTGGAGATGGGTAAGTGCTTTTGTTTTGTATCCAAAGATACACTCTGCAACATAGTCCTTCTGAGATTGGGACAATGAATAATCTCTGTGTGTGAGTATGTGTTTAACTGTAAATTTTCACACAGACCTCATCAGACACTACAAGAAAGTCATTGTAAAGAATGCATTTTTTTTTTTTTGAGTTAAATGAGAAACCTGAAAATATGTTTTGAGGAGCTGCATTAAAGAACTATGATTGTAGCCAGGTGTGGTGGCTCATGCCTGTAATCCCAGCACTGTGGGAGGCCGAGGTGGATGGAGCGCGAGGTCAGGAGATCGAGACCATCCTGGCTAACACGGCGAAACCCTGTCTCTACTGAAAAATACAAAAAAAAAAAATTAGCTGGGCGAGGCGGCGGGTGCCTGTAGTACCAGCTACTCAGGAGGCTGAGGCAGGAGAATGGCATGAACCCGGGAGGCAGAGCTTGCAGTGAGCTGAGATCACATCACTGCACTCCAGCCTGGGTGAGAGAACGAGACTCCATCAAAAAAACAAAACAAACAAACAAAAAAACAAAATGAGAAGTATGATTGTAGAATGATTCTAGAATTTCCTAACCTAGACCTGAGGCTATGTGTGGTTAGGAAATGCTCTTGTGTATCACTATCATAGTTATTCTTATAAATAAGTATTAATTAAATGTTATTACAGAGGAAAGATCTAGGAAGACTAATTGTTGTAGCTCTTAGAACTTGTTATAACTACCTATGAATTAAGCTGTTGAATGTTTACACATAAAAGGACTAGAACTAAGTTTTATTGTCTCACTCATAGCTCAGAGTGATATGTATGCTTAGGATTGTTAGACATCTAGCAAATAAGGAAAAGAGTGTAGGTCATTCAATTCTGTGAACCTGGAGTTTGCTGCTGAATTAGAAAGATGACAAAAGTTCACCAGGCAAGTCACCTTCGAGCTGTCAATATCTGGCCTTTGTCTCTCAAGGGAAACCATGCAGTAACAGACACTTAGAATTTTCCACTGTATAGGCAATCCCTACCTAATTGTTTAGCAGGAAGTATCTCAACAATCTGTACAGCAGATGTCACTACCTCGCTTAACACTAGCAGATGAAGAAATAAGAGCAGAAGAGTCATATGCTAATGGAAAAGATGCACAGAGAAACTGCTGCATGGGCATAGATAATACACCTCTCTCCGGCCATCTGTCCTACCATGTGTGCTGCACATCACAAGAGGATGTGAGAAGGGGTGGACAGCTGAGTGCAACTTACAAAGAGGTTTTTCAGAGTGAAAATATGATTGCTTTCAATAGTAGTGTGACACTGGAGTATGCACATTTTTATTAATATTGCAAGGAATGTGTTACTAATATTCTTTAGTAAAGAACCAAAGGCTTTAAGTATTACGTACTTTTATAAATATAAATTAGTGTCACGTCACTCAATACTTTCCATCACTGTGTTCTGGTATTATTTCTTGAGTGGCAAGGAAATATGCATAGTTAGGCTGAGATGCAAGAATTACACATGGCAGTTTCTTTGTATGACACCATT
Source organism: Piliocolobus tephrosceles (assembly GCF_002776525.5). Classification (NCBI taxonomy): domain Eukaryota; kingdom Metazoa; phylum Chordata; class Mammalia; order Primates; family Cercopithecidae; genus Piliocolobus; species Piliocolobus tephrosceles. The sequence goes on along the minus strand of NC_045455.1, from coordinate 49,779,643 downwards.
TCTGCATAAATGAATGAAACAAAGGCTGAGAGGAGATTCTGTAGGACATCGCAAACCAAGGTAATGCTTACAAAGCTCTGAGCCAAAGAGGTGGAGTATCTATAGTGCTGTATTACCCTGGCATTAATTCATATTACCCTGGCAATCAAGTCAGAACACAGCTCAGTACCTTAGTAGTTTGAGTGCCATGTTAAAAAAATTAAAAGTTTAAAATACTGCCTCTGAATTATATTTTTGCATGTATATATAAAAAAATCAAATTCAGGCAATCAGCTTTCCAGAATTATTTCTTAAAAACTAGAACTATCTTTGAATCTGTTTGAGAAAAAAAAAAAAAAAAAGCTTACTGAATAACTAGTTGGGGTAAATGGCCTGTGCCTCAAAACGAGCAAACAAACAAATAAAACCCTAAAACTAGGTTGTCAGTTTTTAGATAGAGAAGAAGAAAGATAATTCCAATAATTTCACTTAGAATATATATATTTCACTTAGAATATATATGGACCTAGTTAAATCAACAGTCATTCAAACATACAGTTGACATCAGGAATTAATATGTAGCATGTAGAAAAATTGTATAACCTCTTTGAGAGCAAACCGGCTCTCTGATCATAAACAATTTGGTAGCAGCAATATAGATTTTAATCCTGAGAAAAATATTGTGTTTTGTAAATAGACATATGATAATTAGCTTCTTAATACTAGGATAATAAGACAGTCAAACTAGGTAAAATAATAGCTATGTTTGGGATTTCAAGAAATAAACTTCAAAACTGTTGTCAATACCAATGATATCTAAAGATACTACATATTCTTTTTCTAGTTTATGGATTTCCTTAAGCTTTCACACTGAAACAACTGAAAGCAATCTGAGGAAATTGTGAAGCGATAAGACAAAAAACAAGATGAAACTCCACAGTGAATTGACACTGTAATGAATATAGTAGATTACACATAATGCAGGAAGAAAAAAAAA